>NC_140965.1:115429701-115462201 GCF_056783735.1 Eptatretus burgeri | reverse complement strand
TGGTGCTGGCCACTTGGAAGGCGGGCTCGGACCTACCTACCTGTCTCCCTCCCACCTATCTCCTTTGCCTGTCACTGTACATACCCACTCCCTTAATTTGTGAAAAAACCAATTTAGCCCCAACTTATTTTTTTTTTGTTTTTAGTTTTACTTCCCCACTATAAATCGTCCCCTAACCCCCTTTATCGTCTTTGTTCGGCTAACCTATCCTTTCACCTAGCCTATTCCCAACCCCTACGTTCCCTTCCCGGAGGGGAATAAGGGAGAGCTAACGTCCTGTGTCGAGGCCCAACTCAAGCCTCAGAATGGCCTCCCCAGAGTTCGGCGATCTAACCCAAAGTGGGTCCAGCAGCCCACAACGAGAGCGAGGGGATGGATGGTGCGGAGGGGTACATCTCCTAATCTACCCTAACCATTTAACTGTTAAACTACCCCGGGGCTTTCAACAAGCCCCTCTCGCTTAAACTATTGGTTCTACCAACCCAGATTCCCGTCGCCTGTGTTGGTGTCCTCACAATTTCGGGCCTCGCCCCCCAATTTTCTCTCCGTGCCCTCACACGGTCTCATGGCTGGGACACGTGGCTCCCTTTGGCAGGCACGACCCTCTGCCGATTCTCCCGCTATGGCACCCCCGGGCACTACACTGCCTCCGAGCCTACCAGCTCCCTAACACCGGGGAGTGCCCCCCATGGCACCTCCCCTGAAACGCACACGTGGCAGGCCGGCCTCCCGGGCCCCTTTCCGAGGGTCACCCGTGCCCACAACACTGCCCACGCGGCTAATGGCGCCCCGGGCCCCCGCACCAAGCAGGCGCACCCGTGCCCACTACTCTATCCCGGCCCCCCATGGGCCCATGGCCTACCGCGGCCGACTAGCCTGGTGCCCGGGGTACCCACTCAGCGATACTCACCTTTCGCAGCCACGCTCCCAAGCCCGTCAACAGGGCTCCTGCACCCCTCCAAATGGGTCTCGAGCCTACACTCCCACCAACAACAAAACGACTTCCATATTGTAAATTTGACTAACCCCCTAACTCACTTTATACTGACCCCGGGGTCCCTTGGGCGGGAGTCACTCCTCCACCCAATCACTCATCGCACCATGCATTCCCCATTAGCTCCATACACACAGACCCGCTGGCCTCACTCACTCAACATGTACACGTACTCACCTCACAACCCACAACTCTTCAGCACACACACCGCTGAACTCTGCCATCCTTCTAACTACCTCCCCTAACTAACTCGTGCTCCCACGTCGTCCCTTAAACTATAGCACGTTCCTTTTAACACTACGTCGCTAAACTACATCCCCTCTACACATCCACAAGTCTGTCACTGTCTCCTAACTCAAAAATTCATTTTATTTCCCAACCTAAATCTGGCTACAATCCCTCTAACTAATCCATTCCACGGACTCCATGAGGACTTACCCCTGCCCCATGAAGTCGGTCTAACTAAGCTAACCCTTCCCCCTAACTAGTTTCCATCCTGTGCCCAGGTCAAGGGGGTCTTCCACCCCTTGCCCAGGAATCCTGTGCACCCGAAAGTGAGGCTTGCTTTTTTTTTTTTTTTTTTTCCATGCGCAGCACCTGCGCGGCAACTCGCGCACTTTGCACCTGCCCGTGACGTCATGCAGCTGCACGTGTTCCTCGTCCCTCCTTGGACGGTACCATCCGGCAGAGATACCCCTCCTGCCGGATTCCAACCCCACGTGCAGCCATGGCGTCACCGTGCGCATAAAAAACACAAGCCCCACGTCTCGAGGGGTTCCCCACGCGAACACATGTGCTTTGCCCGTTGGAGCTTAACACACACGATCGCGTGGAGAACCCGTCCGGTCCAAATCCGTTATCCTGCCTAAACTTTGTCCGTCCGCGGGATCGGCAAATCCACCGCGTGCGTTTCCGGACCGGGACTTCACTCTCGCAAGCGAGCACGTGGTGGTCTCGTGCGTTGCACAGCACGGACCTCGTGCTCACTGCTGGGTGAACCCGGCACGGTCCCCGAAACAGCTACAGCCGCTACTCGGCTTTCTTTCTTCACATGTCGCCGTCGTCGTCTCCATTCCACACACGCACTCCCGCGTGTTACGACGCTCACACTCCATTCCATCACATTCACACCGGGAGACGCGGCTGCGTGCTCCCGCATGCCGACCGACATCTCCCTCACATACCGCTCTCTCACACACACAGTCTCCCTTGCACTCGGCCGTTCACTCCCGCGTGCCTCACTACTCACACAAACCATACTACTTACACACGCGGGGGCACTCACCCGCAATGCCTCATCCACACTGGCCGTTTCATTCACACACACGGCCTCACTCACACACGGTGCCTCACCCACACACGCGGGGGCACTCACCCGCGGTGCCTCACTCACACTCCGTGCCTCATCCACACACGCGGGGGAACTCACCCGCGGTGCCTCATCCACACACGGCGTGCTGGGAAGCACGTACTCCGACACCATCGCCACCACACCACTCACACACGGGGTCGCTTCCACACACGGGGACGCACTCACACCTTGCACCACACACACAGGGACAACTACACTGGGGATTTGTGTCCCCACAAGGGTCTCCGGGGCCTCTATACCCCCCAAGCTCTCCGTGCACCCGTCCACAGCACTCCTCTCAACCTCGCAAAGCACGACCGAACTCACCTGGTCGTGACTCGCCTCAAGGGGGCATACTCCCTCCCCTCGTTCCTGGAGGAGGCCATCCAGGTGCTCGCACTGGGTCTCTACCCACTCCGCCAGCTCACCCCCATTATCCTCCACTACCTCCGTGTGTGTGTGCGCGTCACTTACCCCGTCTTCATCGTGTTGTCTCTCTATTTTTTTTGTCTCCCGTGTCTCAATACATTTATAAGTTTCTGTTGTCCCCTCCTGTCTCTTCGTCTCCGCTTCTTTCTGGCGTCTCTCCCTTATCTTTATGTAGGTCAACCTTGCTTTCTCTTTAAGTCGCTCCCGTCCTTCCCTGTTTTTCACTCCTTGCTCTTTCACGATCTCCGCGTACCTCATCCTTGCTCTCCGTATTAATTGTTCTTTTCTCTCCCTCGCAATTACTTTCACCTCGTCTCTTGTCTCCCGAATTACTTTTTCCTTACCCGCCTCCACCGCGGGCCTGTCAGCCGTTGCACCCCCTTCCAGCTCGTTTGCTCCCACGCGTGGAGTCGCCATTCCCAGCTCCCTGGTCACGGCCTTCATGCCCGCCTGCAGGCATCGGCCCATGTTCTGCGTCTCACCCCGGAGCTTTTTCATTTCTTCCTTCATGTTTGCTTCCATTCCGCTTATTTGCTGTGTACTTGCATCGATCTTTTCGTTTATTTGTTTGGTCATGCCTTTCATTTCGTTTATAAATTCAGTTGTGTTTGCATCCATCTTCGCTGTCATTTCCGCCAGCATGGCGAATAGCTGGGCCATGTCGGGTGCGCTTGGGTGAGTCGTTTCGGCAGGGATCGGGGAAGGGTTTTGGTGGAGAGGGGGAGGGAAGGTGTCATACACCGCGGCCGCTGCCGCACCTATTTCGGGCTCTGGGTTCAGTTGGACGAGTTCATGTTCCTGCACGGGCATTCCATCCTGGGCCATGGATCCTACACATTCTACATCCATTTCTAATACCCCCGGCTCCCGCTCGCCTTGAGACGCCATCTTGCTTCTCTTAAAGGGTTAATTTGAATCGCTCGTAATTTGGAGGGAATCGGGGCTCGCTTCTCTCACCCCTGGACCGATTCCCGTGAATTTAATTGGAGACAGGACAGCCCGTTTTCCCGTTCTCCGTTACCAGTGCCGTGAGGAGGGCGATGAGTTTGTATCGCACGACCTGACACCAGTGTTACGGATTCGCGCCCGCCGGCGTGCTGACGGCCACGTAACTCGAATCGCGGCACGTCGCCCACCAGACGGACAATCCAGTCGTGACCCTCTCGGACTAACGCCGGGAACCAGTCACGGGTGGACCTTTCGGTCTCACCGCGATCGAGCCAATCAGCCCCCGCGTGGGATAGGGTTGCTCGCCAAATTCGACCTACCTAAGTACCCACACGGAGGGTAGACCGGGCGATCGCACCTCGCCGCAGGTCGACTTCGGACACGGGCCACTTAAGCGACCCGTTCCGTACTATCGGGATAACCGAGCGGTGTTATCGTCGGCCTCGACGGTTCGATTAATTATCGGGTGTATTCAGCCCACTACCAACCCTTTACGTGAAGCAAGATGAGGATTCAATGAAAGAAATGACGAAGCGAAGCGGGAAACAGTTCAACACAAAGCACATTTATTCGCGATGAACGGAAAGCACACATATTCAATTCCACCAAAAGCACATAGAAAAGGAAAAGAAACACAATGCAAATTTTACACAAAAAGCAAATGCGACAATGCAGATCTAATACCGAATACGCGAGCACACGGCAACACTTATACAATTTTACTTCACAGACGGCGCCGACAACACATACCCAAAACCAAGGAAAAGAACACCCTCAAAGATGAGGCGGGCCTGAGGCCGAGACCGGGTCGGGCCTACCCGTCTGGTGATGAGACGCGGAGCGGCGATGGTGCCTCAACTCCGCGGGCCTCGCGGGCAGTGTCTGGTAGGGGGTGGGAAAGGGGCCCCCTTGGTCGCACTATCTCAGCACGGGGGGAAACAGGAGGGGGTTGCTGATGCTCGGGGTATAGAGGATTTCTACTCTGCCTCGAGTCCCGCGATGAGCGTCTCCACCTCGGCCAGGTCGCGCCGTCGGCCTCCCTGGTGTGCAGCTCCCTGCACGACGCGAGCACCCCCTCGTCTGCCCTCGCCGCCTCTCCACAGCTCCGTCCCCTTTGCTCCGACTCCAACGCACACGACGACGACCAACTCCTTCTTGCTTCTTCCCAACTCCACCGCCCACGAAGTCTTAACTCTCTTGACTTGACGAACGCGGTCGCTTATATAAGCCCCGTGGCTTCGCTCTCTCATCTTTGACCCTCTGCCTCCGACCTTTCACCTCGCTCCCCATTGGCCCGAGAAAAAGTGGGCGTGAATGCTTTTTGATCCATAAATTTGCATATAGCGATCGCCCTCCAACGCCCTGGAGGCGGGGCCAAATCGCCCCTCGCTCACCGATTGGACGGCACAAAAGTGGGCGTGTGTCGTTTTTGATCCGTTTTTGAAGCTGAAAATCCGTGGTTTTGTACACGCTGTTCGGCGCGCGCCCTGCACGAGTCCAACACCGGTACCCACAAGCGGCGCAAGAACGGTGGCGATGCGACGGTTGCGAGGTGTGACGTGAAGCGGCGCCGTGGTGGGTGGTTGATGTTGTGGTTGGTGGTGGTAACAATGGCGGTTGGTCCAAATTAAAGATAGTAAAAGAAAAACGGCTATCCTGAAGAGTCGCAGCACGCATAAATGACATGTATTCCCACTAGACAACGGGTTTGGGTCTAACTACACATATACTTACCGAGATATCTCACCTAAGGGACCTGAATGGTGGTTTGCGAATTTGGTAACCACAACAATATATATATATATATATTATAATACCAAGCTTGCACATTAAAAACTCGGCTCGCCGTCACACGATCCCTATGAAATTGCTGTGGTACTTAGCGGACATGCCGACAATGTTTGAGAAGTCTTGACGTTCCATAGTACCACTTGCATTTTGCACAATGCGTATTTTTGTCATTCCCCATGTACGGTCTATTGTCTGCTACCAGCTATGTTGTACTGCTATCCCGTGCATGTCCTCGGGTATCGCTAGTATATATGACTGCCTGTCCATGAGTAACAAAAGGTTCACACATATATGTCATTGGTCACATGGTCTGCCAGCCATATTGGATTTTCCCTAAAACCTATAAAAAAATTTTTCTCCAGAACGGCTGGACAAATCGAGGGGAAACTTCACACAAGTTTTAACCGAGCCATGGGTGTACAAGTGGCACATAGCAAGCACTCCTTATAGGGAATGAGTGTGGTATTTTTATGATGTTATCGGTGCTTGCCTTCGTTATGATGTCATAATTGCAGAAGTAGAATGCTACATCCAATCAGTATAAACATTTTTGAGGGTCATCTAGGGATCGACCGTCATCGGTCATGTGATTCCGCAGCCATATTGCTTTTTTTTGTTTTTTTTTTAAACCTTCAAAAATCTTCTTCTCTGAAACGGCTGAAAAGATCGAGGCAAAACTTTGCACATATGACCACCTATCCATGAGGAACAAAAGATTCACACATATGATTTCATAGGTCACATTGTTTGGCAGCCATATTGGATTTACCTGAAAACCTATAAAAATACACCCGTCAAAAGAAGTCCTGGCGAGGGTGTGCAATCTCTGATTGCACTTTTTCTTGTTTAATTTGTTTGTTTGTTTGTTTGTATGTTATTCTTCGCAGCCGAACCGTAGCACCAAGCAGCCCCAAATTTTGGGTGTAGATACTTCGAAATCTGGGCAAGGTTTCAAGCTACCTCTCTCCCCACAAAATCTGCTCCCACAAGGAAATTATCTGTAGGTATGTTTGTGTTGTTCTGAAAATAATCTAAGAAAAAAAACAACCAACGTCTGGGCCAATCTCCACCGAATTTTGCAAACGTGCTGGGGGTACGCAGAGTCAGGTCATGTGTACACAAGAAAAATATCCTCTTATCCCTCCTTGTGAGGGTGGAAAGCCCCCTTATGATTTCAACCTGAATGCCTTATCGAATCCACACCAAATTGTGAATATCATGGGTACACCCCTTCCCCCACCCCAATAACACAATACTCCATATGTTTGTGAGTATACATCCAAAATCATGGAAAAAAATGCTGGGCCAATCTCCACCAAATTTGCATACATGCTGGGGATACCCAATGGTCAAGTCATGGGCACAACCCAACTCCCCCACCTGCAAGGCAATTATCTGTATGTACGTGTGTTTGTACGTCTGAAAAATCAAGAAACTGACCTCAAATAAGGAAATAAGGCACTTTGTCCCATCACTGCCATGGTGCACTCTCCGGTTAATCTTTGCCACAGCTTTAAACATCAATCTTCTTGATGATTTACTGAAATCTAAAAAAACTGATCTCGATGGGGTCACCCAGCTTCGGTGGGGTACCTAGCGCTGCACGGGGAAAAAACTATGAAGAGGTTCCAGGCACATGTTGTGCATTGAAAACGTTGAAATCTTAGAAATACGTGTGTTTGTGTGTGTGTGTGTGTGTGTGTGTGTGTGTGTGTGTGTGTGTGTGTGTGTGTGTGTGTGTGTGTGTGTGTGTGTGTGTGTGTGAGTGTGTGTTACTCTTTCAGGGCTGAACCATAGCACCTCGAGTCCATAACTTTTGAGTGTCGGTACATCAAAATTTGCGAAAGGTTTTGAGCTACCACATGTCATCCTTGACATCCGTTTTGAGACCACCAAAGTCGGCTAAAAGGTTAATTGGGATGTGGGCTCACTCAGAGATGCTGCTGGCCTGCAGGCAAAAGGTAACCACCACGAAGCCAATAACTCCACAGCTTTTCAATGTCCAACATGTCCCGAAACCATTGCCGGGAAAAGTTCACCCAGCCGGGCAGTGCCGGGTACCCCCGCCCCCTCCCCCAGACAAGGCTAGGTATCCCCTCTAATACCAAGACAAATGCAAGTTGCACAATTGTGTCTGAACAGCGTAAACATCATAACCAGCACATATAATGCTGAATGATGCCTCATTTAAGAACTATTGGGTCCAGACAGTACATGCAGAGGTCTACGAATATCGATACTCATGCAATTTTGAATCATATGCATCTTTGTTGCACACAATGATGGCGTATAGCCTCAGAGTCCTTGGTTTGCACAGCTACCGGAAGTAAAGAAATAATATAACCACAAACTACACGTTCAATTCCATCTAACATAAAATCACCTTTTCGTCAATTTACTTCACCATGAAACCTTGGGATTTTTAACAGTCAGTGACTGTGATGCCATCAAAGGACATTCATGGATTTAAATTTAAATTCTTTAATGAAAGCCTGATTTTTCAAGAACAAGCTTGTTCTCTACCCTCAGAGGTGTTGAGAGTAGTGTGGTGGTAACACCGCCAAAGACTTTATCCACTGGATCAGAAATGCCCGCATCAAAAGTGATGAAACTATGGTCTCATTCGACGTCGTTTCATGATTCACATCCATACCCGTCGAAATGGCAATGCAGACCTGAGAGTGGTACATCAACAACAATCAAGAGCTAGCCAGCAACAGCAGTCTCAGCTCTGGTTATCTCACGTCACTCATTCAACTTTTCCTCAAATCAACGTACTTTGTATTTGACGGCACCATGTACCATCAACATGAAGCAACCCCGATGGGCTCACCCATCTAGGGATTCATTGCCGAACTAGTGATGCAAAACTTAGAAGAACTTACACGACATGGTGAGCCTTCTCCAAGGATGTGACTGCGGTACATTGGTGACACATTCGTGATTATAAAGAAGGCAGATGTTGACCTTTTCCACATGAAGATCAATTCAACATGGCCGACAATACAAAGCACATGGGAGGTAGAACAAACTGGATCTCTTCGATTCATGGACTAACATCTCTTCAGGGATAGAAACGGTAAGTTACACTCACAGGCAGAGACGGTGTTAATCATTTGGGGGCCCCATGCAAAATGCAACACTGACCCAGTGGGGCCCCCTGTGAGCCCTGTCAATCTGTCATCACACTAAAATACACAATCTGGTGCCCGGCTGTCTGGCGTCGATGTATTCAGTCGTTACTTGTGCCATCTCAACCAAATAAACTTGCCACGGGGACGACGTATAGGTAATATGGCAAAGGTTGAGCGACTTCAAAAAAAAAGCTTCAGTTTGGGTCCGTGGATCGTGAACCCTTACCGAAATAAAGGTGGACACTTCGAGCCCACCCTAGGAGGACTCCATTCCACATTCTGAAACCCCATATGTAGATACACACACACACACACACACACACACACACACACACACACACACACACACACACACACACACACACACACACCCCAATGAAGAGGAGTTAATGAGAAGAAGGAGGAGAGGAGATGAGGCCATGGGTCTCTCAATACCTTACATGATTGCCCGACTGCTCCACCAATACGTTTTTTTGGGGATGCTCCACTGGGCGATACCTCCCTGACAGCTGGAACGTCGTCTCCGCTTCGTCGCACTTCGAGCAGCTAAGCGTCGATCCAGAGAATGGAGCGTGACCGAAGGCATAAAGGAAGGACTCTGGGCGGGGTCAGAAGCCAGTGGGTGGTGGAAGGCGGAGTCCGGAGCAGTGGATGGAGAAAGGTGGAGTCTGGAGCAGTGGGCAGATTGGCAGACAGGATCAGGTGGGTGGGTGGATGGGTGGAGTCAGCGGCAAGTTGGTGATGAAGGCGAAGTCAACAGACGAGAGATGCTGAGCAGGGAAGACGACCACGGACAGCCCTGCAACCTGTCCTTTTATAGACCCTGTGGTGCAGGCGGGGGTGACAACCCGAACCAATGTGTCGTCAACCGAATCAGGCGCTCTGGTTGGGCCCTGGCCAGCACACAGGCTGGCACCATGACCAGAAGCAGCTCCACTTTACTTCTGACTAGATGCTTCCAAGCTGCGGAATCGTCTCGCTCCGAGCACCGTGACACAAATCGCCCTGCACCGAACTCCCGGGCCGTCCATGGCGACCGGCAGTCAGTGCCGGTCAATGCGCTGCATGTCTACAAGCCATGTGGCCCAAACCACACAGTGCGCCTCTGCCTGGCCGCAGCCCCACCGGGTGGAGAGGCGAGAGGACACTCACCGTCCACGGGTGACACCTGCAGCCACGGTGATCAGTGAAGACCGACGGTAAGATGCTATGGTAATACATGAGCAGACCCAAACAAGACATGTGCCATCCTTTCCCGGCTCTGTGTATGAAAATATATTATCCCAGTACTGCAAGTGGGTCCGCCGCCATTGAGCTTGCGGTCATTTATCTAAAGCGGTGGTGTGCACGGTGCCAGCCCTGATTTGTGTCAGGAATTGAGGGAAAAGATTGAATATAATTATTAGATGTAGGTTTGGATTAAAGAGAGGATAGCTGTAAGTATTAAATGGAGATTTGGACTGAAAAGAGGACAGATATAATTACTAGATGGAAATTCGGATTGAATAAGAAGATAGATATAATTATTAGACTCAGAAATGGGTTGAAAAGAGTGTGCCACGTGCATACTGTATGTTGTGAGTATTTTGGTGTGTTGTTCCTTTTGGTCTTCTGTGAGGACGCATTAGTAGAGGATTAATGGGGCTTCTGAGGCATCCATGCAAATGAATGGGGGAAAACTCTCTGAATTAAACCCCGAAAACCCCAAAACAGGAGACGGATTCCTCCCCACCCCATAGAAATGTATAGGCGAACCTTTCTGTCTCAAGGCTAATTCGGTTAAAACAGGAGAATTATTTTCTCCCATACAAGCTCATGATAAGCTGTCTCAAGACCTAAAAAAAAAAAAACCCTAAACAGGAAACCAATTCCCCCCCCCCGCCCCCCCATAGAAATGTATTGGGAAACCTTTCTAACTCGAGGTCAATCAGGACAAAACAGGAGAATGATTTTTTTCCCCATACAAGCTCATGTTAAATTGTCTCAGGATCCAAAAAAACCCAACCCCCCCACCACCCCCACCCTCGCCCCCTCTGACTCTCGGTCCATGGGGTCAAAATAAGAGATCGATCTCTGTCCCATTACTCACTGATTTCCTTTTATATTTTCACTCCACTCAAAGAGACGAGTATATTCACTTAATCAGAGATATAAAGAGAGACATCACCATTTTTTGATCACCATCGAGTGAGTACATTTATTTTATCTATTCAAGCACCAAACGTTTGATTTCGTAAAATGTTTTCAGAGCACTCATGCTGAAAAAATGAGTCATGTTGCCTCAAGTCATTTCCCATACCGTCATGCTGTCATGCAAGTCATGCTGCAACACACCCTGGAAAACCATTGTTGGATAATCTTCCATTACATCATCAAGTTGCTTTATAAACAAGCTCTTGGTCGAAAACCTTGTCTGAAGGCTTTATAATTTGTCTCATCTTGTCCTATTGAGAAACGACTGAAACATGAACTATTTTTCATCTGAAGAAGAAGAAAACCCATCACATTATCGGTAAGTTTGTGTGTGTGCTTTGTCAAGTATGGCTTCCTCTGAGAATGACAGTGAAGCAACTGCTAATTAATTAAATCACTGTACGACCAATAATTATTATTTGTTTTCTCCAAACAGCATATCTTCAACGTTAATCGCGTCTGTGGAGAATGAATTATTTGAATTACACAGCGAATGGATACAGATGAACGATTTTATTCACGAGATTTATTCCTTTCAGAATCAAATGAAAGATACCATTACTGACTGGGAAACATTACTGACATCTCCTAAAATCTTAAAAGACCCAACTTCAAGGTGAGAAATATGCACGTGCATGTTTGTGTGTGTATGTATGTATGTATGTATGTATGTATGTATGTATGTATGTATGTATGTATATATATATATATATATATATATATATATATATATATATATATATTTGTCTATCAATCTGTCTGTATATATGTTTGTCCATTTGTCTATCCTTTTGTTTTGATATATCTCTCCTGAGTTTTGACACATTATTATATTTTATTTTTCAGTATAAACACCTATCTGGTTGCACCAAGCACACAAGTTAATCGTCTGCAGGAATCAACCCTATTGATGGGTTTATTCCATGGTCTAGGATTGTCTGCCTCATCTAATCTTTTATCCAAGTTTGTGCCTGGACCACAGAAAGAATACTCTGGTAGATGTAATTCCACTGGTATTCCAGTAGTTGTAAATTTACTTCCTGATAAAAAGAATTGTATATCTCCTCCACGTGTGTTTGGAGATAAATCGAGTCTTTTTTGAACCACACACTGAACATATGCCTTTTTGTGTTACCCTGTTATTTTTACTTTTAAAATATGAGATATTTTTAGTATTAGTTTTATTTTTACATTTGAGACAATAACTCATTTATTTATGAGAAAAATTCCTACAGAGTGCAAAAACCTTTTTAGTTTCCAACATGCACATTTGAATCTTAATTTTTAAAACATAAAGAATCCTCAGAAATCTCTTCACTCTCTCCTCCATTTATTTAAGAAAAAAATGCAAAACTTTAATCAAAGGCAATCACACCAACATCATCTATCTTATCCCTGAAAACGATGTTAATAGTCTTGTCGAAAATATTTCTAATAGACTTGTCAATTCTTTGTTTTCCTCCTGGGTGCGTTGAGATTTATTTATTTTCTGTTATACCCCCAATCTTTTTTTAATCTCACTGGTTTCCATATTTTTATATTTATTTATTCTCTCTCTTTCCTCCCTCTCCTTCTCCTCCCTCTTCTCTCTTTCCTCCCTCTCCTTCTTCTCTCTCTTCTCCTCTCTTGTCTCAGTTTCTTCAACTCCTTCCGTGCCCCTTACTATCCTTGAATTACTTACACCTCATGGAATATCATACATATATTCATCAGGATTTCTTGTTATTCCTGTATCCAAAATATTTTTTTTACAACAGGAAACCAATAAAATTTCTTCTGAATTTCTAAAAGAGCCTTACGTTTTCTTAACATTATAATTTTTTCATTATTTAACATTTTAATTAAATCCAAAGTTGTCGGTTTATCAACATCAGTATAAAGCCAATCTTTTATTGAAAATACCTCATTCTTATGTTGTAGAACATATTTATGAAAATACCGAATACCCTTTTCTTGAAAGTATGCTTGGACACAGAAATGATAATTTTCTTGAAGCCTTCTTGCTGTCATTTATGTATTAGAAATATATGACAGAATAATATTATGACAGGAAACACCTCCCCATCTTCCCATAGTTAAATCATTTTGTATTTCCTTACTTATTATGTATAATCCTGTTTTTTTCTGTTTTCATTATATAAACTCAGGCAAAACCATGATTAAATTTACCCTTATTAAATTCTTTTGTTTCTTGTTTACCAATCGTGCTTCCACAAAACTCATTCTCAGCACCAAGTGGATAATATTCTTCCTTACGAGACTGGTTTAATTGTTCCCGGTCTTCTTGGTCAATTTTAAATGACCAATTATACCCTAAATCATTTCATATCATACCCTCATTGTTCTATTCTCATACAAAGGATACGCCCTTCTTTATAAAAAAAATTTATATGAATTGGAACTGTGAATTCTGTATGACCTGGAGATAAAATCAACACTTCTGTATCTTTGGAATACACAGCTGTTTTATGTCAGGATATATATTGAGATAAATCACTTAATCTCACCAAGTCATTCGCCTCAGTCGGGCTTGGAGAATTTTTTAATTTATAAGCATTTTTCATATTTATATTTTTGTAATACTATATTTCTGTCGTTCAGCCTGTGCCTTTGTGTAATAATTTGATAAATCAATATCCAGTTCTTGGGATACACCAAAGATAGAACCATCTTTACCAACACAAGTCATTTTATTTATATGAGATTAAAAATAATGTCATTAAAATTTTTATTTTTGTTGAGTTGAAATAACACATAGAGACATAATTGACCACAACACATGGAATTTAATTCTTGGAGTTGAAGTAATTGATAAACACCATTCTGTAAGAATTTTATGACCAACAGGTGGTGGAAGATGAAAACTATCAAAATAATATTTGGCTTGACTATTAAAAATACAAACCCAATGAGAACCGTTCCCATTATTATCTTCTAAGTTCATAATAATATTCTTTGCACGTTTAGACACATTTCTTTATTCATCTCTCATACAAATAACCACATTATGAATTTTAAATTTCTTACAATATTTCACAAGTTGTTAATTTGATGTTGTATTCTTTCTAAATTCTTTAAACCACTCATCAATGCTCATTATCTTGCCAAAACGAAGTTTTTGCAAGATATGTTAGTCAGCTTGTATGTTTTTTTTTTGTTGTTGTTTTGTTTGTCTGTAATCACGTATCGATCACTCTGCTGAGCACAGTTATCATTGGAAATTTTTGTAACTTCGCATATCAGAGTCCTATAGAGGTCCCTTTCAGCGCATAAAATTTTCAAGGTCAAGGTCAAAGGTCAAGGTCACTGTCGCAAATCAAGGGAGTCGACGAAACCCTTATTTTTTGAGTAATTTTGATCGGATCGTCTTCAAACTTCATGGGAATATAGTTCATGGTCTGGCGCTCAGCTGATTAATTTTTGGTGGCGATCGGCCTTGACCTTCATGGTTAGCGCTGGAGGTCGAAAGTTTTTGACCCCAAGGTCAAATTTTGAAATCTTAGGTTCCATAGCGTGTAATACCTCAAATTGAACACCTCAATGAGTGCTTTCTAGTTATGTCAAGCTTGAGACATTATGACGTCATTTGGTGACGTTATGAGGCAAACGCATATTTTTCATGATTACTCTGTAGAACGATTCTCATCGGAATCTCTCGTAGGCAGATATTCCTCAAGGAGTCGCTCCTAGTGGATAACAGCTCTGTTCACCTCAGTGTGACCTTAAAGAAGTCACACGTGGTCACCTTTTGGCAAGATACGGGTCTTTTATTTATTAGAAAGAGAAAACCCATTACCCATTTTAATTAATTTTACACCAGCTTGTGATATAGAAGAAAGCATATCTCCAACAACAATCTCGCTTTATCTGGCAGACTTTAAAGTTTTTCAGTAAAATCTACAATTACACCACTTCCACTAATTTGTTTCTCCAACTCTTTGTTATGTCTTTCCAATTATTTTTGAGCCCGGAGTTGAGCCTTCCTTTCGTTGGAAGCTTTCACCGCTGCTGAAATACCACCCGTCAATGCTCCAGCCACACCGAAACCAGCAAATAAAGGAATTAGAAATGGGAGAATTCCTTCACTCGTCTCTTATTGAATATTTTTTCAACATTGGTTTTGACATTTTAATTTTAAGTGAGCCAGTATCGTTCAAGATTTTCACCTGTTCTCTTGTGAGCCAAACATCAATTCTTTCTGCTCCTTTTCTCTGACTTGTATTAACGTTAATCGTACAAGGTCTTTGATTTTGAACACAAGATGATAGTTTATGAAGATTGATTTGATTAACATATACCCCAGTTGGGACTGTACCACTCATTTATTTAACAAAAAATGATGAGAGACTAATCATAACACCATTATCTGTATTAATCTGTAATTCTGTTTCTTCCAAAAGCAAACAATATGTATCAACTTCTTCACTCTCTCCTCTTTCAATGTATAGGGAAGTATTCACTCAATTAGCCTTTATAGTTTCCTTTTGAGCACTCAGATCAAACGCATAGATTGTACACAAGCTTTTAAATGCTGTCATATCCAAAATAGGTTCTTTATTCCCATTACTTTCACATACCTTTTGGTAAGACTTGTATGCTTCAGCATAATCATTTTTTCCCCAATTAATTTCCAATCTATCTAGTGGATAAAATGTTCCATAGAGAGAAACACAAAGTTGTTTCACCTTAGCATTATCACTCAATGCATTTTTATTATCAGTAGCAGTATGCCATCTGGTTTTTAAAAATGATCCACAGATATCGTGGCTTTCCTTCCAGAACACCCAAATTCCACGGGGAAGTGGTTTGGTTCAGTTTAACGTGTTGACATCTTCTTTTAAGGTATGATACATTGAGTGGTTTCGTTGAGTTGAATCTTCTCTTCAACATCTCTTCTGTCTTAAGATTAGGAATATATTCACTAATATACCAACTCATTTCATCAATTACAAATTTATTCTGATACCCAAAAGCATGACCAACACCAAAAAATAATCTATTTTCATTATCATCCCTTTGTAGTTGAAATCTAATTTTAAGACCATACAGAACTTTATCATAATTACAAAATCCAAGTATACCTTTAAGAGGAACTGCCACAGTAAAACTACTACCTGCTTTTGCATCATCATTATACATTCCTTTCCTTTGACTATACCCAGGGTCTGTATTTGTTACCGTTGACATATCAGGAATAAAACCTTCGACAGCCCCCTTTCCCATTCTATCACCGAATGAATATAGTGTAAATTTGATCATTTCAGATACAGCAGAGACATAATCAATCGCTTCAACTTCTTGTGTTCCAATGTACAAACGAACACTATCAAACATTTTCCAGAATAAATAATTTATGAGTGTAGCGTTTGTGTTATTCTCAGCCTTTGTGAATTTAAATTTACACAACAAGAAACTTTCGGATAGATTCAAATAAGTTTGTTGATTATTTATTTCAAAACTTTTGTACCATTTGCATTCCAGTCTGTTCCAGTTATAGCATTTACCTTGAGGTAATCTTCTTTTTTAGTGGAGTTTGAGTTGACAATGGTATCATCCAAACCATAGATATTATCAATTGCTTCCATACTTGTATTTTTTAAGGAAAAAAGATGTTAAAACTTTTGAAACCCTGACCCAAGTATTTGAATTCTTTTCTGTCGTTCTTGGGGAGACAACTGAGTTTTGCATTTCTTAATTTCATTTATTGCTTGTAATTTATGAGATTCATTTTGGGCATGTTTTATATTCTTTATAGCACCCGATACATTTCCCAGAACAGAAGCAGTTCAAGCAATTTGGTCTTCATGTTGAAGAATAGTTGAACCTATACCCATGAGAGTATCAATTATCCCATCTCCTCTAAATTGATGTACAACACCCCTTTGTCTCTTAGGTTTATAGTATCCTCTACCAAGATACATACCTTCACCCTTGTAGTATGGGGAAAGGAACATCCCATCCCCTGTAATTATTATATATTTTCCCAACTCGTGTTTCCTCACAATAACCATCATATTTATTTATTGGAAAACTTCACGTCGATGAATTCTGATGGATATAATTTCTCCATTAAAAGAAATCATACGATTATCTTGGTCGGTTATCCTAAAATTTATTCTGTATATGGTTTTTCCTGACAGGTAGATAAACCAGATTTTTGGGTTCAATCTTGAATTTATAACCAATTGGGGTTGAGTATGCGCTGAATGAAAATATTGCATTTGTTCTTCTTCCATCATTATAAGCAGCATCAATCAAATCACAGTGAATTAATACCGAATTTATTAGTGAGGATATTTGAATGACATTCTCACTGTAAAACGTCCCATTAGTTTCAATCTTTTTTGAGGAGAAACCCAATAACTCTCTAAATGAATTAGTTATCGATTGTGAAATCAACCTTGTAGTTATTTTTAAGTTTGACCATTGATTTTGAAGTATGTTTTTGAAGATCTATAACAATATTTTTTAGTTCATCACTGTTCTTTCATAATACGAACAATTTCACAAGATATTTGAGAAATCTCATATGCTCCGGGTGAAACTGTTATCGTTTTGTATCCACTTCCCGGATTATAACTAAACTTGTCATTTTTCTCAGTTATATTAAAGAAGGTATTATAAGTTTCCATGGACAAAAAAGATGCCTCTTATTATTTTGTTGGGTCAAGTTGTAGTGGATATGGGAATGAAGATGTGTGGTCACTTGTTGTGAAATTAAAACTAAGGATTGTGCTTCTCATCTTATTTAATATGAGATAAAATGTCTTCATATCGGAATTTATTAATTATTTTCATGTTTTTCAACTGGTCTAAAATGGCTGATGCTTCATTAAAACAATTGTTATTTCCAGCCTTCTTACGAGCTAACAACAATAACAGTCTATTAAGTAATTGTGATGGGTCATTTGGAAGAAAACTAACACCTGAAACAAGGATACTTAAAGCTTGAATAATGTGTTTCTTCTTCTCGTTCTTCCTACTTTTACCAGAAAGACTAACCCTATAATTAACAGAGTCCAACAGATCAATATATACTCTATCATCATTATTTTTCATTTCCAATGGTTTATCAAAATACTTTGATTCATCCCTCACAGTTGAACCTTTTCTTCCATCTTTTGTGAGAAGAAACATTAATCTCAGAGTTAGTTCAACAGGAGGTTGAGCAGAACTCAAGAACCTTAATTCTTCATTAAATATCAATACCTTTTCTTGAACAAGATGAAATATTGCTGGTTGTTCTGTTGGAATGAGTCATGCTTTGGTTTTTGAATCTGCTGAATATTCATTGTTTTGAAGAGCATTCACAATATAATCAGGTGTATGATTAATCTCTTCCAGTTGTTGAAATAATCCTTCATCATCATATTCTAATTCTTCTCTATGCTCTAATTCTTCCTCCATCATTTGACTGAAATCTTTTAACATTTGAAGTTTTTTTATGAGTATATTCTATTGTGGGAACTGTGGAAACATCTGTAATTTTTTCTTGGGAAGTTTTTAAAAGTGGTTTAAAAAATTTATGTTGTTTTCTTTCAAATGCTTCTTCACCCATTAGTTTCTGTCTGCATTTCTTCTTCATGTCTTCCTCTTGTTTTACAAATTTTGAAACCAACTCTTGATGTTCCTTAAATCTTCTTGCTCTTTCCTTCGCATCCATTTATTTATTGGAAAATATAATTTAATGAATTGTAAAGATCAACAGGGAAATTTTCCTTTTCTTCATCATCCAAGTAGATGTGTTGAAATAAATCCTTTTCTTTAAATATTTCATCAAATTCTTTATGAAGAATTAATACGAGTTGTAATTTCTTCTTCACTAATACTTGCATCTCTGCTTTTCATACGTTTGCGTTGAGTTTCTTCATCAACATCAAAACCAAATGATAAAATTTAAACACCGCTCAGATGTTTAATAATTTGTCTCATTCCTTCTGGATTAGTTTCTCATATCCCAACACCACCAGATTTTAGTTTCTTTAACTCACTCTTACAATGTGAATATTTTGTTGTACCACGAGAAACCTCCTCAAATATTTGACCTTCATTCCTCAATCGCATATGTTCCTCCACTGAAATATCGTGATAATCTTCACCTTTTACTTCTCCAGGTCTTATTGCTCGAGTTGTTGTTGATACAATGCATATCATGGGGTGTTTTTTTTAAGTAAAGTTACAATATTCTCATTTGTATGACACAAGAACCTTGATTTATGAAAGTTTTTTTTCCAGAAGCAGATTTACCCACAAAATTTATAATAATAGTTGTCATTTATATATGTAATTGTTTATAAAACAAAAAATATATCCCTTAATATTTCATCTTATTTATCAACAATATATTTATATTTTTCATTCGTGCGCTTCATGTAATCCCCAAATTCCTTTTTGCTGCATAATATAGAACAATTATCTCTCCAAAGATTGTTTATATCTATTGAATTTAACTTGAATAAAATAAAAGTATGAGCATTGTTTTTGATGGAATGACGAGGAAGTTGAAAGTATGATTGACTAAGATAAATACAATTGCAAGAAGAATGTCTCCCTCTTGTGTAGTAGCTGTCCATTACCGTTTGGTTTCTCTCATTAACACAATCATCAAAGATAACGAGGTTCTTTTTTGATTTATCCAAATCTTCGGGAGATGGTATGTCATCCGTATTATCATTAAGAATACAAGTTATCAGTTTTGATTTCTTTTATATCTCTGTGCATCACAAAATAGTTGTATTATGTCTTCATGTTGTAATCATTTAGTTTGTTTTGAAGTTTAAATAAACCTATTATATCTTCTTTTTGAAGACCTGTATTAAAACCTTTTGAGAGTAGTTGATACTCAGGTTGAAAACTCGACTTTGTGAAAATTATTAAATTATCATAATCTAAAAAGTTGGGAGTCAGGAGCATCTTTAAAAGAAAGCAGGTTTTTCCACATCCGCTTGAACCAACTATGAGACATCTTAATGAATTTGGAAGATTTTTATGATTGTTAAATTTTATCTTATTTTCCCAAATGGGTAAAAAAATCATTCATTTATATATTTGGAAAACAGGTTATTTAATTTATTATTGGCTTATTCAGAAACTCTCTATTTTAACCTAAGTTCGGGTTTAATTTCAAGATAATCCATTATTTTATTAATGCAATATCTTGTGTTGATATTTCCCTGAAAATGACCATCGTGAATAATATATAACAACAATCCTTTGAACATTTCTCTAATATGTTCAGTTTCTTCCCTTGTAAGGAAAGGTGTGTTATCACCCTCATACTTTACATTCATTTCTCTAATCAATCTTGTAAAGTAATTCATTTTTGGTGTAAATCTAAAATAATTATTTTCCTTTTTATATTTTTTTATTCTCATAAATTAGAAGATAATCACAGAATATACTGTTGCGAATTCGCGCCCGCCGGCGTGCGAACGGCCACGTTACTCAAATCGCGGCACGTCGCCCACCGGACGGACAATTCAGTCGTGACCCTCTCGGACCAACGCCCGGAGCTCGTCACAGGTGGGGGTTTAACCTCACCACGATCGTGCCAATTGCCCATCCACGCAGGATAGGGTCACTCACCAAATTCGATCTACCTAAGTACCTGCGCGAATGGTCAACCAGGCGATCGCACCACGCCACAGGCTGACTCCGGACACGAACCTCTTAAGTGGTCCGTTCCGTGCTACAGTGATAACCGAAGGGTATTATCATCGGCCTCGACGGTTCCGATTAATTATCGGGCGTATTAAGCCCACTACAAACCCTTTACGTGAAGCAAGATGGAGGGTCAATAAAGAAAAGACGAAGCGAAACGGGAAAACAGTTCACACAATGCACATTTATTACGCGACACACAGAAAGCACACATATACAGCCAAACAGTCAAAATGCACATAATAAGCAAAAACAAGAGTTAAACCGAATACGCGTACACACGGCAACACGTACACAGTTTTACTTCACAGACGGTGCCAACACACATTCACTCAAAAGCAAAGGAAAGAAGCCACCCTCATAGACAAGGGGGCAGACGGGCCTGTAGGCCAATATGCACGCGTGACCTGAAGGAGTGGCCAGGCCCACGAGACCGGGGGGTCCTACCCGCATCCTCGTGATGCGTTGGTGGACGAGCCGCAGATGTGGCCGCGTGGCTGTGCCCCAACTCCGTGCTCCTTGGCGGGTTTCATTGGCACGACGTTTGGGGTGGGGTGGGAACGGGGTCCGCTTTTTGCACTATCTCAGCGGGGGGAAAGGGGGAATTGTTGATGCCCTGGGAGAGGAGAATGGCTGGCTGGCTTGGGTCCCGTGACGAGCGATCTCACAC
Organism: Eptatretus burgeri; assembly: GCF_056783735.1. Classification (NCBI taxonomy): domain Eukaryota; kingdom Metazoa; phylum Chordata; class Myxini; order Myxiniformes; family Myxinidae; genus Eptatretus; species Eptatretus burgeri. The sequence goes on along the minus strand of NC_140965.1, from coordinate 115,441,031 downwards.
CGCGACCTCGTCGCCGACCGCCGTCCTTCTCGCCTCGGACCCGAGCTCCTTTGCCTCTTCCCGCAACTCTCCTCAGCCGACTGCAGAACCCAACTCGATGCCACACCGATGAATTGACTCACTCTGTCCTGCCGACACACACTGCTACTGCCACACTCTTTTTCGATTCGCCTTGCGCTCGCCGTTTTATAGGCCGGCAGGAGAAAACAATATGCAAATATACGGATCAGGATGACCTTGGGGGTGGAGCCACGCTCGCCAATTGGACAGAGGAAAAGTGGGTGTGAACCTTCCCTGATCCTAGAATTTGCATATATCGCTTTCACACAGACGCGCCTGGAGGCGGGGCCAAGCCGCTCCGCGCTTGCTAATTGGACGGATCAGAAGTGGGCGTGTAGCGTTCTTGATCCGAATTCTCCCTCGGAAAGGCCGCTATTTGCACTCGCGGATCGGTGCGTATCGCTGAACGAGGCCAAGACAGCCCGACGCTCAGTGTTCACAGGTGGTGCGGGAATGGCCGTAGAAGGAGATAGGTGAGGGTGGCGGAGGGTTTGTCGGTGGTGGTTTGATGGTTATGGTGCCGTTTGGGAATGACGGTGATGCGATGTTTGTGGGATTGAGTTGTGAAGGTAAAGGTCGTGGCTGTTGGCGTTGTTGTTGTTGTCTGAGGGTTGGAGCGTGGTTGTAGTTGGTGATGATGGCTGGCATGGTGGTTAAGGTGGTTGTTGTGTGATGGCGGTTGAGACGTGGTTGGTTCAAAATAAAGATAGAACAGAAAAACGGCTATCTCAAAGCGTCGCAACCCGAATGAATCACATAAATTCCCTCGAAACAACGGGTTTGGGGCTAACTACACATGTACTTGGAGTTATCTCACCGACGGGCCCTGAATGGTGGTTTGCGAATTTCCACAGCCGTAACAATACATTGTTTATAGGCTTTTGACCCTGTGTTTAATCCCACTCTATCACATGATGCAGGACAATTCTCAAATTTGTCATATGGAGAATCAGGGAATTCAAGAGGCTCAAAATCTCGTGAATTATTCATATTTATAAAGTAAAACTTTCCGTAAACTGAAATTCATCTTCGGTATCATCTTCGGTACTTTCACAATCATCTATAAAACTACTTGCATAACTACCGTTTGAACACAAACTCTCGGTATCATAATCACTCTGATAATCTTCAAAATCTTCAGTTGAATAATGACTCATATTTAATTAGTAGAAAAAAACATTACCATCGATATCTATCTACTTTTTTTCATTAACAGATTCAACTACTACATTTTTTATAATAAAGGTAATTTTAAAATGATCCTTAACTACTATTGAATGAAATGTCATTTCACCTGATATATTAACATCCTTTATTTCATCAGGATATATATCTTTAGGGTTGTTGAATAAAACACAAATTTCTCCTTGCATATTACAGATGGTCTTAACATTTCTTTCTACAGTTTCATTCATAAGGTTTTTATTTTTTGATACTTTTTCTTGTTTCATTGCTTTTTCTCGTTTTGAATATATTGCCAGAAGGAGAGGAGAAACTTTTGTTAGAGATACTTAAATTGATGTTCTTCCAGATATACTAAAAGCCCTTCCACTGAAGGAAATTGAAGAACTCATATTATTCACCATAATTGTTTTTATCCAATTGTTGCTTTATTTATCTTTGTTCAATTTTACATCCTTGACATATTTCTCAGTATCTTTTACAAATGAAGAGATTGATTGAAACTTGTCTTTTGTGTCTTGATACATTGTATTTGTTAAGTGAAAAAAGTGGGAGGATAAAATGGTTTTAAGCACAGATTCACCCATAAATTAAACTAAATTTTTATCAAGAACATTTTATTTTAAGCAAAGTTTTATAATATAAATATGGTGAATACAATGTACTGCGATGTTTGTAATCACGAATATAAATATTATAAAAAACATCTTCAAACCAACAAACACACATTCAATCTTTTCAGACAAATATCTCCACTTGACCAAGAAACAAAACATGGTGATACATGTGATAATGATATTCTTAGTTTTTTTTAGAATAAACACCTTCACTCACGCAAACACAAGAAAAATGAAGAAAGGGAAGCTAAATTCTCCATTGAAAACACTGATGGGGCATTTCGAGGACATATAAAAATAAGATTGTTTCGTTTTAACAACCCTGCACTATCTTCAATTATGGAAGCTGTTGATATGGTGAAACAAAGTCTTGAAACTATAATTAAAAACACATCAAGTGAAATGAAAACTTTTAAGTTTTATATGGGAGTAAAATTGAAAATGGTAATACAAGACGATGAAACTACTCCCTATATGAGGACAAACCCTCACTTTATCTCATCATTTCAACATTTTGTAAGATGTGATGTTTACGATGAGCTCCAGAGACAAGAACAAGATGTTGATTAGACTGTAGTTATTAGTGGATTTACTATTACAAAAATAATCTTTTTCGATATACACATCTTAAAATCAGATCCTCTTCAAGCTTCTTCTTATATTGATTTACCAAAAGAGATAAAACTTAAGAAAGCGGTTGCTAATATTCAAAACAAAGATAATAAATGTTTTCTATGGTCTGTTCTTGCTCGGTTACATCCTCCACAATGGAATCCTGAAAGGGATGAACATTATTAGAAATACGAGAATACATTAAATGTTAAAGAAGTAAAGTTTCCAATGTCATTAAGAGATATTCCTAAATTTGAGAAAATTAATAATCTATCTGTTAATGTATATGGATTAACGGATACAAACAAAGTTCAGATGTTAAAAATTTCAAACAACTATATAAATGATGAAACACACATTGACCATCTTTACTTTACTTCAAAGGAAAAATCACATTATGCTTTCATCAAAAATTTCTCAAGATTAACCAAATCACAACTATACAAGAGAAAATGCAATACATATCCTTGTAAGGGATGTCTCAACTCCTTTCACACAAAGCAATGATTAAATCAACATTCGAAATATTGAAGTAATCATAAATCAACCGTAATCAATTTACCAAAAGCAGGTTCAAACATATCATTCAAAGATTTTAACAAATCTATAAAACATCCGTTTGTGATATATGCTTCTCTTTGAAAGTATCCTTGAAAAGATAGATACTGTTTCTCCAAATCCAAATAAACATCAAAAACATACTCCTTGTGGTTTCTGTTATGATATCAAATCAGCTGTTGGTGATGAATACAAGTTAGAACTTTATAGAGGAGAAGATGACTCAGAGGAGTTTGTAAGACGATTGCAAAAAGACTGTATGAGACTAAGAGAAATAATGGTGAAAACCTATAAACCAATGTCATTAACAAAGGGAGAGAAAAAGGAATTTAGAAAGAAAAGTATCTGTCATATTTGTGAGGAGAAAATTGAGGGAGAGGCCAAGGTTAGGGATCACTGTCATGTTACTGGTAAAGATAGAGGTCCAGCTCATTCCCGTTGTAATCTTAATTACAAGCCTCCAAATTGTATTCCTGTCTTTCTTCACAACAACGCTCACTATGACACACATCTATTTATAAATGAACTTTCAAAGACATCTGGAGATATTTCTGCCATTCCCAACACAGATCAAAAATACATCTCATTCACAAAAACAATTCATACATTCCCCATAACCCATATCAGATTTCTTGACACATACAAGTTTATGTCAAGTCCATTATCTAACTTAGTATCAAATATTAAAAACTTCCCGAGTCTGAAATCATATTTCTCAAATCAAGAAGAGATTGATCTCTTATCACAAAAGGGAATATATCTGTATGACTATATGGATTCATTTGAGAAGTTTAAAGAAACACAACTTCCTTCAAGGGAAAGTTTCTATGGAAAGTTAAATAAAACTCATATTTCCGAGAGAGAATATACACAAGTTTAAAAGGTTGGGAGAAGTTTAATATAAAGAATCTTGGAGAATATCATGATTTGTATCTTAAAACTGATGTATTGTTATTGGTTGATGTGTTTGAAACTTTTAGAACAGTCTGTCATAATAAAAATTATTATGGATTAGACCCCGTTCACTATTACACAGCCCCAGGATTGTCATGGAGTTCCATGTTAAAAATGACAAAACAAAATTTGGAATTAATCAGTGATATAGATATGCTATTAATGATAGAGAAGGCTAAAAGAGGAGGAATATCTCAAGTATGTTCCAAGAGATATGCTAAAGCAAATAACAAATATCTTCCTGATTATTATAAGAATGAGGCCAACTCTTACCTGATGTATTATGATGCTAACAATTTGCATGGGTGGGCTATGTTTCAATCTTTACCTTATGGAAAACTTAATTGGGTTCAAGAAAAACATTGTAAAAAAGTTTTACTTGACATTGTAATCTCCTCTCAAAAAGAATTGGATGAAGCTGAAGTTGGATATTATTTTGAGGTTGATTTCAAATATCCAGAAGAACTTCATAACAAACATAAAGACCTACCTTATGCCCCTGATAAAGAAAGTCCAAGAAAAGAATGGTTAAGTGATTACCAACAGTCATTTAATATAAAAGGGAAATCTCCAGAAAAACTACTTACTACATTAAATGATAAAGAAAGTTATGTTTTACATCAAAGGAACTTGAGACAATATGTATTTGCTGGGTTGAGAGTGAGGAAAATTCATCGAATTTTGAAATTTCAACAAAGTCATTGGTGAAAGAAATATATTGATTTTAATACAAAAAGGAGAACAGAAGCAAAAGCAGATTTTGAGAAGGACTTTTATAAATTAATGAATAATGTTGTATTTGGAAAGACAATAGAAAATGTTCATAATCGACAAAACATAAGACTTGCTACATCTTGGAAACAGGCTTCAAAGTTAATTAATAGACCAAGTTTTGAACGAGCAGAGGTGTTTTCAGAGAACTTTTGTGCTATTCATTTGAAAAAAGGGAGGATTGAAATGGATAAACCGATTTATATAGGAACATCAATTCTTGACTTGTCAAAGTCATTAATGTATGACTTACTAGAATAATTTAAAATTAAAGTATAAGGATAATGTGTCATTGTTATATAAGGATACAGATTGTTTTATATTAGAAATTAAGACAAGTGATGTAAATGAGGATATGATCGATAATATAGATATGTATGATACAAGTAATTATAAGTCTGATAGTATGTTGTTTTCATTAAAGAATAAAAACGTTATTGGTAAGTTTAAGGATGAGTTTGGTGGAAAGGTCATGAGTGAATTTGTGGGTTTGAGATCAAAGTCTTATGCTTTTAGATATATTGATAATAATAACATTGAAAGATGTGATAAGAAGCTAAAGGGAATAAAGAAAAATATCATCAAGGAAACAATAAACTTTAAACATTATTTCAACTGTTTAACCTTAAAGAAGGAAGAGTACAGAAAAATGAATACAATAAGAAGTTATAAACATCAATTATTATATACATCAGAGGTAAATAAGAAAGCAATAGGAGCGTTTGATGATAAAAGATATATTTTAGAGAATGGAATCAAGAGTATCCCTTATGGTTATAAGTATGTGTTAAGGGGCGTCTTTTTACTGATTTATAAATGATAGAACCAAGCAATAACCAAACCAAAGAGTGGAGATGTAATCAGCCTTGGTATTTAAATGGGAAACATAACGAATGTGAGAAATATCAAACAAGTCTTTTTGAAGAAATAACCAGGGTGAAAGTAAATAAAACAAATAAGCGGATAAATTTAATTACAAATAAGTTGGAGGATGTAAAGGAAAAAAAATATATCCTTGAATGGACTGAAAACTTTGATGGTTATCAATTGAACAATGGAAAAACAATTTACGACAATCTCAAAATGATATGTGGATCAGGAGGTGGTCAAACGAGAACATTGAGAGAAATTTATCATTATATTTCTGCTCAACAAAGACATTTTAACCAAGAACTATGTTCTAAAATAATATTTGTGAATATACTCGATGGTGATTAATGTAATCGGAAAATTAATTTATTACCTCGAATAGAACATGGACAAATATTTATTGAATCACTCTTTGAGTGGAGTGAAAATATAAAAGGAAATCAGGAAGTAATGGGGCAGAGATCGATCTCTTCTTTTGACCTGATGGGCCGAGAGTCAGAGGCGGCAGGGGTGGGGGTGTGGGGGGGGGGGGTTGGGTTTTTTGAACCTGAGGCAATTTAACATGAGCTTGTATGGGAAAAAAAATCATTCTCCTATTTTGTCCTGATTGACCTCGAGTCAGAAAGGTTAGCCTATACGTTTCTATGGGGGGGGGGGGAGGAGGATTCCGTCTCCTGTTTTGGGGTTTTCGGGGTTTAATTCAGAGTTTACCCCCTTTTCCCCATTAATTTGCATGGATGCCTCAAAACCCCCATTAATCCTCTACTCGCATTCTTACTCGAAGGGCCCGGCCATGGTTTTTCTACAGGTGGGTGACTGAGCGGAGTGCCTGTCGGCCTCACGAGGACCCCTTCTCGCAGTGAAGGGCGCGGCCGTGGTTTTTACAGAAGGGTGTCCGAGCGCAGTGCCCGCTGGTCCTCACGAGGACCAATTGCTTGGAGTTACCTCAGGAATAGAGAAAAAAAGAATAGGAATGGGTTCAGAGATTTAATCAGACTGAACAATGAGACTCACACAACGCACTGTCCCGTTTGACCCATGAGACAAGAAGGAAGGGACTATCAGAACATATATTGATGAAATAACTGACTGGGAACCACTGTAGGTTGGATGCCGATGCCGTTGTTCTTGGAGGGATGCAGTTCCCAGAAATGCAACTATATATATATATATATATATATATATATAGATATATATATATATATATATATATATATATATATATATATATATATATATATATATATATATATATATATATATATATATATATATATATATATATATATATATATATATACATACACATATATACACACTGGTGTTGGCGCAGTGGTTAGGGCAGCGGCTTGGGATCCAAATGGTCCTGAGTTCAAGCCCCGTTGGGCCACTGAATTAATACACCAGGGGGTTGACTCAGCCTGTCATCCTTCCGAGGTCGGCGAAATGAGTACCAGTGTACTGGGCCGGTGTATACCCCGGTTAAAATAGGTGTACCATATCCCTGTGTCGTAAGAGGCGACCAGGGTTGCGTCAGGAAGGGCATCCGGCATAAAACATGTGCCAATCACCATGCGGATCATACGGATGATCCGCTGTGGCGACCCCAAACGGGAGCAGCCGAAAGAAGAAGAAAATATATATATATATATATATATATATATATATATATATATATATATATATATATATATATATATATATATATATATATATATATATATAGTCGTGTCCAGAGAGTTTAAACCCCGACCTGGATGGATAGCCAAACTTCTCCCTTGGAGGCTCACACGTGACCCTCAGACATTAATGCGTGCATGGGAAGAAATGCTACAACAGGTGGAGGCACACAGGTTGTACTTGACCAACAACAGATAAATGGACAAAAGCAAATTGAATTAACAAAACAATAATTTAAAAACAATCATCAAATATGTACAATAACGACAATACAAATTATAATAACGAGTACGGGCCCGTAGGTGCGTGCCAGTATGTGCAGCTTCGTTTGTTTGCTCACGTAAACGACGACTGGATTGAGGCATTGTTTCAATTAGATCGGACCAAGCGTATCATAAATGGCAATAACTTGGGAAACACCTGGGACACATACTCAGGTCCCCAGCGTCAATTGTGACGTCATATCAAACGAAGAAGAAGAATTGTGACGCCCCTCTCTCTCTCGCCCCCTCTCTCTCCCCACCCTCTACCTCCCCCTCTCATGCCCCCCCTCTCCCCCCTAGTCTCGCCCCTCTCTCCCACCCCTCTCCCTTGCCCCCACTCTCCCATCCCCTTCTCTCGCCCCCTCCTCTCTCCCTCTCTTGAATTGTGACGCCCCCTGTCTCTCACCCTTTCTCTCCCTCCCCTCTCTCGCCCCCCTCTCTCCTCCCTCCTCTCTCGCCCCTCTCTCTGTAAATGTATTCACAAATGTCTACCAAGCACAACAATTTATTCAAACCTTGGGAAACAACTGAAACGGATGAAGAACGATATCAAACCTTGAAAAGGCACATACTCAGGCCCCCAGCATTGATTGTGACGTCATACCAAACGAAGAATAAGAAGAATTGTGACATCAATCGTGCAAAAAATAAATAAATAAACATTAATTGTGACGTCATTCGTGACATCATAGCACCGTGTCCTGTCTTTGGTTGACAGATGTTATTGGTCATTATTGGTTGACAGACAATATATAGGTCGTTATTGGTTGACAGTTAAGCCTGGTGTTGGCTTAGTGGTTAGGGTGGTGGCTTGGGATCCCAGGGTCCTGAGTTCAAGCCCCGTTGGCTGCTGAATTAACACCAGGGGGTTGACTCAGCCTGCCATCCTTCCAAGGTCGTCGAAATGAGTACCAGTGTACTGGTCCTGGTGTATACCCCGGTTAGAATAGGTGTACCATATCCCTGTGTGTCGTAAGAGGCGACCAGGGTTGGCGTCAGGAAGGGCATGCACCAATAAAACATTGCTTCAAGAAAAAGCCCAACCCCTGCACAGCAGGGAAAATCAATCTGCACAGTTTCAATCAGATCAGACCGCGGTTGTTGAGAAACGGCGGTCGCAGACAAACAGACAGACAAACAGACAGACAAACAGATGGACAGACAGACAGACAGAGACACACAGAGATTGCTGGAATTATAGATAGATTAATATGCTGTTATCATTATTCTGAGATATCTTTGGGGAAAAAAAGGCATGATAAGGTGGAAGGACACTTCAGCTGCGATATATACACCTTTACAACACTGAAAAAGGCAATAAAATGGCCGTAACTTTGGAACAGCTCGTACGATTGATATCAAACCTTGAAAAGGCACATCCGCGGGGCCCCGGCAATATTCCTGGCAAGTTTCTATCTGATCGGCCTGGTGGTTGGCGAGAAACGGTGGTCGCAGACAGACAGACACACATACAGACACACACAGAGATTGCTGGAATAAAGAAAAACGTGAGATAACCTAAATCTAATTCCAGTGAAGGCACCTCTGCACAGAGTTTTTATTGTTTTTTTTTTTGTATTCATTGTTGAGGCTCGTATGAGTGCTAACACACAATGCACAGCAAGGGGATATGAGGCAAAAGGAGTGGGAGAGGGAAGGACAAAACAGTGGGGAACAGAGACATCAGGAGATCTGTCGAAGCAAGAGGGATGGGGCGAGGAACACGGGGTATACAAGATGGACATTACAGGGACTTTCAGGAAAGAAAGCAGGAAATTTGAAGGACGTGGGCTTGGGGTGGATTAACGGGGGTAGAAAAGATCGAGGATTTGGATGGGGGATAATAAGAGGTGGTGGTGAACAGCTATTTTGAAGGCCTAGAGGGAAGAATGGGATTGAATGGAGTGTGAGAGTTTATTCCAAAGGCGGGAAAAAGAGGAATGAAAGAGTGAAGGTGAGTAGTGATTCGTGATTTTGGTAGTTTTACCAGAAGGGAATTGTTGGCCGACATCATGTGCCCTGCGGAAATATGGTGGGGATATATCGCAGACAGAGCAGTGTGGGGGGGGGGGTCAAGACTGGAGAGGAGATGGTAGAAGACAGAAAGATAACCGACATGCCTGCAGTGAGAGATTGTGAGGCCTAAAGACTCAGCCTCATCACGGGAGATACCAATGATCCTAAATGCCTTGGTTTCCACATTGTGAAACCGAGAAAGAGGAGAGGCAGGAGCACCAGCCCAGACGGGAGAGCAGTACTCCATCAGGGGGCAGATGAACGCTTTGTTTGTGGTCAGGAGCTCAGGTGGGCAAAGGAAGGACTTTGCACAACCGAGGATTCCCAGTCGGCGACTGGCTTTGGAGGCCAGGTTGGAAATGTGGCTTTCCCAGGAACGAACGTGGCAGATAATGAGACCCAGAAGCTTGAATGAAAGGACTTTTTCCAGAGGATTGTTGAGAAAGTAGATGGGAGGGGGGAGGTGTGTATCTTCTTCTTCTTCCTCTTTCGGCTTGCTCCCGTTAGGGGTCGCCACAGCGGACCAACTGTCTCCATTTCGCTCTATCCTCCACATCTTCCATTGACACTCCAACCACCCGCATGTCCGCCCTCACCGCATCCATGAACCTCTTCTTTGGCCTTCCTCTTCTCCTCCTGCCTGGCGGCTCCATCTTCAACATCCTTCTCCCGATATACTCCGTTTCCCTCCTGTGCACATGTCCAAACCATCTCAATCTCGCCTCTCTCACTTTGTTTCCAAACCGTCCTACCTGCGCTGTCCCTCTAATACACTCATTTCTTATCCTGTCCATCCTCGTCACTCCCAACGAGAATCGCAGCATCTTTAACTCTGCCACCTACAGCTCTGCTTCCTGTCTTTTTGTTAGCGCCACCGCCTCCAAACCATACAACATAGCTGGTCTCACTACCGTCTTGTATACTTTCCCCTTCACTCTTGCAGCTACCCTTCTGTCACAAATCACTCCTGCAACTCTTCTCCACCCACTCCATCCTGCCTGCACTCTCTTTTTCACTTCTCTCCCACACTCTCCGTTACTTTGGACAGTTGATCCCAAGTATTTAAACCAATCCACCTTCCCCACCTCAACTCCTTGCAACTGCACCATACCACCACCCTCCCTCTCATTTACGCACATGTACTCCGTCTTACTCCTACTGACTAACATTCCCCTTCTCTCCAGTGCGTACCTCCACCTCTCAAGGCTCGATTCAGCCTGCTTCCTACTCTCCCTACAGATCATGATGTCATCCGCGAACATCATGGTCCATGGAGACTCCAGTCTGATCTCGTCCGTCAACCTGTCCATCACCATTGCAAACAGGAAAGGGCTCAGAGTCGATCCTTGGTGCAATCCCACTTTAACCTTAAACCGGTCCGTCATTCCTACCGCACACCTCACCGCTGTCACACTGTCCGCATACATATCCTGCACGATCCTCACATACTTCTCCAACACTCCCGACTTCCTCATACAATACCACAACTCCTCTCTTGGCACCCTATCATAAGCTTTCTCTAAATCCACAAACACACAATGTAACTCTTTCTGGCCTTCCCTATACTTCTCCATCAACATTCTCAAAGCAAACATCGCATCAGTGGTGCTCTTTCCTGGCATAAACCCATATTGCTGCTCACAGATCATCACCTCTCCTCTCAACCGAGCTTCCACTACTCTTTCCCACAACTTCATGGTGTGGCTTAACAACTTTATCCCTCTGTAATTTCCACAGCTCTGCACAT
>NC_140965.1:115419701-115424701 GCF_056783735.1 Eptatretus burgeri | reverse complement strand
AGCCTTCACGCCCACTTTTTCTCGGGCCAATGGGGAGCAAGGTGAAAGGTCAAAGGGAGGGGGTCAAAGGCGAAGCTACGGGGGGATAAAAGGACCGTGTTCGTCAGTCCAGGAGAGTCCAACGAGGAGAGTCCAAAGAAGAGTCCAGAGTCGGAGAGTCCAGAGGCGGAGAGGCGGCAGCGGCGAAGGCAGACGAGGGGGTGCTCGCGTCGGTGCCGGGAGCTGCACGCCCGAGGGAGGCCGGCAGCGCGACCTGGCCGAGGTGGAGACGCACACCAGGGATAATAAAGATCCTCTATACCCCGAGCATCAGCAACCCCCTCCTGTTTCCCCCCGCGCTGAGATAGTGCGACCAAGGGGGCCCCTTTCCCACCCCCTGCCAGACACTGTCCGCGAGGCCCGCGGAGTGAGGCGCCATCGCCGCTCCGCGTCTCATCACCAGACGGGTAGGCGCGACCCAGTCTCGGCCTCAGGCCCGCCTCATTCTTGGGGGTATTTCTTTTCCTTGGTTTTGGGTATGTGTTGTCGGCGCCGTCTGTGAAGTAGAATTGTATAAGTGTTGCCGTGTGCTCGGTAGTCGGTATTAGCTCTGCATTGTTTTCGCTTTTATATTTGCTTTTTGTGTAAATGGAATTGTGTTTTCTTTTTTTTGTGTGCTTTTGGTGGAATTGAATATGTGTGCTTCCCGTGTGCCGCGAATAAATGTGCTTTATTATTGAACTGTTCTCCCGCTTCGCTTCGTCTTTTTCTCCCATTGAATCCTCATCTTGCTTCACGTAAAGGGTTGGTTGTGGGCTGAATACGCCCGATAATTAATCGAACCGTCGAGGTCGACGATAACACCGCTCGGTTATTCTGATAGTACGGAACGGGTCGCTTAAGTGGCCCGTGTCCGAAGTCGACCTGCGGCGAGGTGCGATCGCCCGGTCTACCCTCCGCGTGGGTACTTAGGTAGGTCGAATTTGGCGATCAACCCTATCCCACGCGGGGGCTGATTGGCTCGATCGCGGTGAGACCGAAAGGTCCACCCGTGACTGGTTCCCGGCGTTAGTCCGAGAGGGTCACGACTGGATTGTCCGTCCGGTGGGCGACGTGCCGCGATTCGAGTTACGTGGCCGTCAGCACGCCGGCGGGCGCGAAATCCGCAACACTGGTGTCAGGAGTGCGATACAAATTCATCGCCCTCCTCGCGGCACTGGTATCGGAGAACAGGAAAACAGGCTCCCCTGTCTCCGGCTAAATTCACGGGAATCGGTCCAGGGGTGAGAGAAGTGACCCCCGATTCCCTCCAAATTACGAGCGAGCAAATTAACCCTTCACGAGAAGCAAGATGGCGTCTCAAGGCGAGCGGGAGCCGGGGGTATTAGAAATGGATGTAGAATGTGTAGGATCCATGGTCCAGGATGGAATCCCCGAGCAGGAAATGTTGATTGTGCAGGAACACGGACTCGCCCAACTGAACCCAGAGCCCGAAATGGGTGCGGCAGCGGCCGCGGTGTATGACACCTCCCCCCCCCTCTCCACCAAAACCCTTCCCCAACCCTTGCCGAAACGGCTCAGCTGAGCGCATCCAACATGGCCCAGCTATGCGCCATGCTGGCGGCAATGAACAAACAAATGATCGAAAAGATGGATGCGAATACACAAAAAATGGATGAAAAGATGGATACAAATACAAATGAAGTGAAAACGACGATGGATGCGAATACACAGCAAATGAGGGAAGAGATGAAAGAGCTGCGGGGTGAGACGCAGAACATGGGCCGATGCCTGCAGGCGGGCATGAAGGCCGTGACAAAGGAAATAATAGTTGAGACAAGGGAGGTAAAGGGTGAAGAGTTGGCAGAGACACGGGAGATAGAAAAAATAGAGGAAAGACTACACGAGGAAGACGGGGTAAGTGACGCACACACACACACAGAGGTAGTGGAGGATAATGGGGGTGAGCTGGCGGACTGGGTAGAGACCCAGTGCGAGCACCTGGATGGCCTCCTCCAGGAACGAGGGGAGGGAGTATGCCCCCTCGAGGCGAGTCACGACCAGGTGAGTTCGGTCGTGCTTTGCGAGGTTGAGGGGGCGAGTTCTGCGAACGGGTGCACGGAAAGCTTGGGGGGTATAGAGGCCCCGGAGACCCTTGTGGGGACACGAATCCCCAGTGTGGTTGTCCCTGTGTGTGTAGTGCAAGGTGTGAGTGCGTCCCCGTGTGTGGAAGAGACCGCGTGTGTGAGTGAGGCCGTGTGTGTGAGTGAAACGGCCAGTATGAGTGAGGCACCGCGGGTGAGTGCCCCCGCGTGTATGAGTGAGGCACGGAGTATGGATGAGACACCGCGGTTGAGTGCCCCCGCGTGTGTGGATGAGGCACCGCGGTTGAGTGCCCCCACGTGTATAAGTGAGGCACGGTGTGTGGATGAGGCACAGCGGTTGAGTGCCCCCGCGTGTGTGGATGAGGCACGGAGTGCGAGTGAGGAACCGCGGGTGAGTGCCCCCGCACGCGTGAGTGAACGGCCGTGTGCAAGGTCGCTGTGTGCAAGGGAGACCGTGTGTGTGAGAGAGCGGTATGTGAGGGAGATGTCGGTTGGCATGCGGGAGCACGCAGCCGCGTCTCCCGGTGTGAATGTGATGGAGTGGACTGTGTGCGTCGTAACACGCAGGTGTGCGTGGGTTGAATGGAGACGACGACGACGACAGATGAAAGAAAGCCGAGTAGCGGCTGGAGTTGTTTCGGGGACCGTGCCGGGTTCACCCAGCAGTGAGCACGCGGTCCGTGCTGTGCAACGCACGAGACCACCACGTGCTCGCTTGCGAGAGTGAAGTCCCGGTCCGGAAACGCACGCGGTGGATTTGCCGATCCCGCGGACGGACAAAGTTTAGGCAGGTAAATGGATTTGGACCGGACGGGTTCTCCACGCGATCGTGTGTGTTAAGCTCCAACGGGCAAAGCACATGTGTTCGCGTGGGGAACCCCTCGAGACGTGGGGCTTGTGTTTTTTTTTATGCGCACGGTGACGTCATGGCTGCACGTGGGGTTGGAATCCGGCAGGAGGGGTATCTCTGCCGGATGGTCCCGTCCAAGGAGGGACGAGGAACACGTGCAGCTGCATGACGTCACGGGCAGGTGCAAAGTGCGCGAGCTCTGAGTTGCCGCGCAGGTGCTGCGCATGGAAAAAAAAAAAGCAAGCCTCACTTTCGGGTGTACAGGATTCCTGGGCAAGGGGTGAAAGACCCCCTTACCTGGGCACAGGATGGAAACTAGTTAGGGGGAAGGGTTAGCTTAGTTAGACCGACTTCATGGGGCAGGGGTAAGTCCTCATGGAGTCCGTGGAATGGATTAGTTAGAGGGATTGTAGCGAGATTTAGGTTGGGAAATAAAATGATTTATTTGGAGACAGTGACAGACTTGTGAGTGTTTAGAGGGGACGTAGTTTAGCTACGTAGTGTTAAATGGAACGTGCTACTAGTTTAAGGGACGACGTGGGAGCACGAGTTAGTTAGGGGATGTAGATAGAAGGATGGCAGAGTTCAGTGTGTGTGTTGAAGAGTTGGTGAGTTGTGAGGCATGTGCTTGGTGAGTGAGTGAGGCCAGCGGGTCTGTGTGTGTGGAGTGAATGGGGAATGCATGGTGCGATGAGTGATTGGGGGGAGGAGTGACTCCCGCCCAAGGGACCCCGGGGTCAGTATAAAGTGAGTTAGGGGGTTAGTCAAATTGAAAAATGGAGGTCGTTTTGTTGTTGGTGGGAAAGTAGGCTCGAGACCCATTTGGAGGGGTGCAGGAGCCCTGTTGACGGGCTTGGGAGCGTGGCTGCGAAAGGTGAGTATCGCTGAGTGGGTACCCCGGGCACCAGGCTAGTCGGCCGCGGTAGGCCATGGGCCCATGGGGGGCCGGGATAGAGTAGTGGGCACGGGTGTGCCTGCTTGGTGCGGGGGCCCGGGGCGCCATTAGCCACGTGGGCAGTGTTGTGGGCACGGGTGACCCTCGGAAAGGGGCCCGGGAGGCCGGCCTGCCACGTGTGCGTTTCAGGGGAGGTGCCATGGGGGGCACTCCCCGGTGTTAGGGAGCTGGTAGGCTCGGAGGCAGTGTAGTGCCCGGGGGTGCCATAGCGGGAGATTCGGCAGAGGGTCGTGCCTGCCAGAGAGAGCCACGTGTCCCAGCCAGGAGACCGTGTGAGGGCACGGAGAGAAAATTGGGGGGCGAGGCCCGAAATTGTAAGGACACCAACACAGGCGACGGGAATCTGGGTTGTTAGAACCAATAGTTTAAGCGAGAGGCGCTTGTTGAAAGCCCCGGGGTAGTTTAACAGTTAAATGGTTAGGGTAGATTAGGAGATGTACCCCTCCGCACCATCCATCCCCTCGCTCTCGTTGTGGGCCGCTGGACCCACTTTGGGTTAGATCGCCGAACTCTGGGGAGGCCATTCTGAGGCTTCGTTGGGCCTCGACACAGGACGTGAGCTCTCCCTTGTTCCCCTCCGGGAAGGGAACGTAGGGGTTGGGAGTAGGCTAAGTGACAGGATAGGTTAGCCGAACAAGGACGATAAAGGGGGTTAGGGGACGATTTATAGTGGGGAAGTAAAAATAAAAACAACAAAAAAATAAGTTGGGGCTAAATTGGGGTTTGACAAATTAAGGGAGTGGGTATGTACAGTGACAGGCAAAGGCGATAGGTTGGGAGGGAGACAGGTAGGTAGGTCCGAGCCCGCCTTCCAAGTGGCCAGCACCACCGCACTCCCTCCACCAACCTCCATTGAACGGCAAAGGCTGGCCAACTTCATCGGCTGGCCGTGTTTTGCTTCAAGGCGGAGGCCGGCCAACTTCATCGGCAGCTGTGTGCTGCAAGGCCTGTGCCGGCCAGTTCATCTGCTGGCTGTTTTTCTTCGAGGCCTGTTCCGGCCAGTTCGTCTGCCGGCTGTGTTTGCCTGCAGCGGCCTCCTTCTTCTGCGGGCTGTGTTTGCCTGCTCACCTTTGCCATGCCATGCCCACTGCCCACGTTCACCAGCCCCGTT
>NC_140965.1:115402201-115412201 GCF_056783735.1 Eptatretus burgeri | reverse complement strand
TGTCTTGAGCTCGTTTATCTAGTTTCTCCAACTTTTTTGAACGAATATATAGATATTAAATATGAATGAAATGAGGTTTTTGAAAATTCAAACGATGACAGTTTGTATTCCCAACTGAATTTTTCTCAAAGTATGCACAGTACATGGACCCAGCATCATCAGAGTGGACCAGGATAGCAGCTCAACAGAAGGAACAGTAGACGTGGCTCGTCGCACCTGTCTCTTGGGCCTTGCTGATCCCCATATTCGGTCACATTGTTACTCTGAGGTCAAACTGTGGGTGCAACGAGCCATCCCCTGGGACGCTGCATGTAGCTAATGACATGCAAGTCTCTTCTTATACCCGCAAATTGTTCTTTGGAATTGATACACCAATCGTTCAATAAATATCCTCTAACAACTCCTAGTTGCATCTAATGTAATATATTGGAATTTTTTTTTTTTTGGTCGTCCAACCACACATGTTAGAGTGTTCATTTGAGCGACGATTTCTGCTCACCTGGTTCTCTACTCGTAACTCGCGAGCGTCTATTTATTTATTAGAAATAATAAAATAGTCTAAAGAAGAATATAGAAGTGAATGATAGGCGATGCCCCTCCGAGGTTTGGACTCCTTAGGTTTTGGCCTCGGAAGAGCGAGGGAAATGCCCCCATCGTACGCATCGGCTTTGGCTCGTTGGCAACAACACATGGGTCTCTAGAGGGGGTAGTGGTGCTGGAGAGAGAGAGAGAGAGAGAGAGAGAGAGAGAGAGAGAGAGAGAGAGAGGTAGAGAGAGAGAGAGAGAGAGAGAGAGAGAGAGAGACAGAGAAAGAGAGAGAGAGAGAAAGAGAGAGAGAGAGAGAGAGAGAGAGAGAGAGAGAGAGAGAGAGAGAGAGAGAGAGAGAGAGAGAGAGAGAGAGAGAGAGAGAGAGAGAGAGAGAGAGAGAGAGAGAGAGAGAGAGAGAGAGAGAGAGAGAGAGAGAGAGAGAGAGAGAGAGAGAGAGAGAGAGAGAGAGAGAGAGAGAGAGAGAGAGAGAGAGAGAGAGAGAGAGAGAGAGAGAGAGAGAGAGAGAGAGAGAGAGAGAGAGAGAGAGAGAGAGAGAGAGAGAGAGAGAGAGAGAGAGAGAGAGAGAGAGAGAGAGAGAGAGAGAGAGAGAGAGAGAGAGAGAGAGAGAGAGAGAGAGAGAGAGAGAGAGAGAGAGAGAGAGAGAGAGAGAGAGAGAGAGAGAGAGAGAGAGAGAGAGAGAGAGAGAGAGAGAGAGAGAGAGAGAGAGAGAGAGAGAGAGAGAGAGAGAGAGAGAGAGAGAGAGAGAGAGAGAGAGAGAGAGAGAGAGAGAGAGAGAGAGAGAGAGAGAGAGAGAGAGAGAGAGAGAGAGAGAGAGAGAGAGAGAGAGAGAGAGAGAGAGAGAGAGAGAGAGAGAGAGAGAGAGAGAGAGAGAGAGAGAGAGAGAGAGAGAGAGAGAGAGAGAGAGAGAGAGAGAGAGAGAGAGAGAGAGAGAGAGAGAGAGAGAGAGAGAGAGAGAGAGAGAGAGAGAGAGAGAGAGAGAGAGAGAGAGAGAGAGAGAGAGAGACGGGGGAGAGAGAGAGAGACGGGGAGAGAGAGAGAGAGAGAGAGGGCGAGAGAGACGGGGCGAGAGAGACGGGGGGCGAGAGAGACGGGGGCGAGAGAGACGGGGGCGAGAGAGACGGGGGCGAGAGAGACGGGGGCGAGAGAGAGAGAGAGAGAGAGAGAGAGAGAGAGAGAGAGAGAGAGAGAGAGAGAGAGAGAGAGAGAGAGAGAGAGAGAGAGAGAGAGAGAGAGAGAGAGAGAGAGAGAGAGAGAGAGAGAGAGAGAGAGATATATATATATATATATATATATATATATATATATATATATATATATATATATATATATATATATATATATATATATATATATATATATATATATGACGTGGATGGAGGGAGTCAGTTGGAAGAAGAGATAGAGTGAGAGATGGGTGGAGTGGAGGGCGGTCGCAAGCGAAGCGACATCGGTCTCGCCTCTGGAGCGTCGCTGCGACGACCTGATTCGGGTAAATCTCGCAACTGTTTCCCTTAAGCCACGCTTCCGACCCCCCACATCGATGTGATTGCACGCCATCGGGGACACCGCCGGGCAGCTGTTCTTGCAGGGCTCGGTGCCGCGCTCTGTGCCTGCGAGGTAAGCACCGGAGAGAGTCGATCCCGTTCGCGTGGACAGTTCGAGAGAACCGGGACACGTTCAGAGCATGAATGATGATGACCTCATCGGGCCCATATGGACGGATAGCCCCGACGACGCACTTTTAGGCGGCGGTCCGCTTTTGCTGACCTCGACGGCGATCGTCAGGTGTGGGAGAGCAAACGTACCCGAGGATCGAGGCACGTGTGCAAGCCCACGTGCACGGATCTCCCCCATCGCACGCGCGTACGACATCGCCGATCCCGCGACTCGAGCATGGCCGACGATGTTCCGGCGCATCTTGTTACCGCTAGCGGCATTGCAATGGTGTAGAAACGCGAACCGATTGAAACCTTTAACCTGGACGCAACACCATCGTCTCCGAAAAACGACGGGCCGCGTCGCACGAAAACTTTCACGCGCTCGGCAAGAGATCGCTCGATCCGCGATCTCTGCTCCGCTCGGGAAGATGTTTTTCAATCGCTGGATCTTCATATTCGAGTTGCGGGTCAAAACGGCGCGACGGACACTTTCGGTGCCGTGGCATACGGTCACGGCGTGGTGCGCAATATTCGGTCTTTAAAGCTCGAGTTGCGTCTCTTTAGTCCTTATAAGGACACGTCAAACTTGTACCGGAGCAGGTGGAGGGACAGGTAAGACGGGGCTCCACGTTTTCACGATTTGCCCGGAACTTGAATCGAGCGCAAGACCCTGTTCACCCTGGCAGCACGACTGGACCCACTCGCATTGTCGCTGCTTTTCCCTGCGGCTCTGCGCGACAGCTGCGCGGCGTTAACGCGACAATCTGTCGCTCCGTCGGAACGGCTCCGACGCCTCCTCCTCGCCGTCGTCGTCGCACAACACCAACGGCCATAACGTTGGGAAACACACACACTCAGGCTGTTACACCTATTCCTATTCGAACAGGGCTATTATTTCAATGGGTTCGTCCCTCTGGTCTCGTTTATTGGTTGCGACGAGGTTGACGACGCAAGTGCGCGACGAGCTCGAACCCACCTTCGGGACGCGATGGAAGGGTCGCATGTGTCGTGCACCTGATCTCGTGATCAACACCTCGTTGACACATGGCGGCTCCCCCTAGTGGAGGAGCATTAATCAGTGTGCGATGATAAACTGTCAATCAGGGTGAACACAACAAACACGACGGTTAAGTGTGTGTGTGTGTGTGTGTGTGTGTGTGTGTGTGTGTGTGTGTGTGTGTGTGTGTGTGTGTGTGTGTGTGTGTGTGTGTGTGTGTGTGTGTGCGTGCGTGTGTGTGTGTGTGTGTGGTTTTCGGCAGTCATGTCATTCTGCAGATGAAGAAGTGACACAATCTGACAGTTCGCCCATTATATGGGCATTCGGTGACACGTGACGTGGCTGTGATTAAATTCCCAAATCCCCAATCAACCGCGGACACGGAAAAGGGGAAATGGCACTCTTTGGTGTTTGTACGTACTCATGTCTGGACTGTATTTGTCAAGGACAATGAATCGAGTGCTGTCCACAAAGTGCAAACGTACAAGTTGTGAGCCAACGACAAGTTTTATTGTGACGACAAATCACCAAATGATGATGATTTACAAACACGTGGCAAAGTCACCTCGAACAGATTGCGTTTTCTCACTTGGGCTTCCCCGATGCAGGATCGATGGAGTACGGCGATCTTACCTGTGTGCGCAGTCTCGTCTGCCTTGGATTCCCCATGCGACTGCAGCTCTCAGATTGGTACTTCACAATCAGTACCAATGGTGTTGCATCGCAAAGTGTGACGCACTTAAGATGAACGTAAAGCCGGATGTCCCGTCTGCTTGCATTCGTTGAAAATAAGTTATAGTGGTGGTGGTGGAGATCGTGGTAGTGGCAGTAGTCGTGCTACTGATGGCTGGTGGTCGTGGTCGTCGTAATAAAGGACTGTTCTCGATCGAAAGTCGTGGCACATTTTCCTGTGTTTTGCGCATGACGTAACCCGCAACACATTAACCGGCACCACGTCAACCCGCACCACGTTAACCCGCACCACGTGAACCCACACCACGTTAACTCACATCAGGTTAACCCGCACCACGTCAACCCGCACCACGTTAACTCACACCAGTTAACCCGCACCACGTGAACCCACACCAGGTTAATCCGCTCCACGTTACCCGCACCATGTTAACCCGCACCACGTTAACCGTCACCACGTTAACCGGCACCACGTTAACTCGCACCACGTTAACCGGCACCACGTTAACCCACATCATGTTACTCGCAACACGTTCATCCACACCATGTTACTCACACCATGTTACTCACACCAGGTTAACCCGCACCACGTTAACCCACACCATGTTACTCACACCACGTTACCCACACTGTTCCCCGTGTGCCCCACCGCGTCCACGCCACTCGGCGCGGTTTACGGGATAGCTATCATTTAGGCGCACCGCCATCATATTAGCGGTAATTAAACACCAACGCTGCTTGTAATTACGGTCTCGATGGAAAATGCCGAATTATGCAAATCACAGACCGTAGAAGAAAAGGCATACGTTTTACCTGTTCCTTCATCACACCTGTGATAAAATAAAGTGATACATACCTTCAACAACGAACTTACCTGTGAACACTGTGTGGTCATGACAACACACACACACACACAATACACTCACACGCACTCACAACACACTTACAACACACTCACACACACACATACAACACACTCACACACACACACGCACTCACACTCACAGACACACATACTCACACACACACACGCACTCACACACCCACATACACAC
Organism: Eptatretus burgeri; assembly: GCF_056783735.1. Taxonomy (NCBI): domain Eukaryota; kingdom Metazoa; phylum Chordata; class Myxini; order Myxiniformes; family Myxinidae; genus Eptatretus; species Eptatretus burgeri. The sequence continues at coordinate 115,407,252 of NC_140965.1, read as the reverse complement.
ACACACACTCACACTCACACTCACCGGCACTCACAACACACACATACTCACACACCCAGATACACACACACACTCTCTCTCACACACAATACACTCACACGCACTCACAACACACAAGACAGTCACACGGACTCACAACACACACTCACTCGCACTCACAGACACACATACTCATACACACCCACACACACAACACACACACACTCTCTCTCACACACACACACACACACACACACACACACACACACACACACACACACACACACACACACACACACACACACACACTCACTCGCACTGACAGACACACACACTCCCTCGCACTAACAACACACACACACTCGGACTCACTCACACTAACAACCCGCACACACACGCGCACTCTCACACACACGCACGACACACTCACACACTCAGTCGCATTCAGACACGCACACAACACACAAACTCACGAGCACTCACAGACACACATACAATACACACACACACACACACACACACACACACACACACACACACACACACACACACACACACACACACACACACACTCATTTGCACTCACAACACACACACACACTCGCACTCACTCACACTAACAACATGCACACTCACAACACATACACACGCACTCACACTCACACACATGCACTCGCACACACACTCACATTCACAGACACACATACACACACACACACACAACACACACACGCACTCGCAGTCGCACATACACACACACACACACACACACACACAACACACACACACACACACACACACACTCGCACTCTCACACACACGCACTCAGTCGCACACACACTCGCACTCACAACACACATACACACACTCACTCACATTCACAGACACATATACACACACACACACACACAACACACTCGCACTCGTGCACACACACCCTTACACACACTCACAACACACAATCGTACTCACAGACACACACACACGCACTCGCACTCACACCCACAGACACACATACTCACACACACATGCACTCACACACCCATATAAACACACCTCAAAACACACACACTCGCACTCACAGACACACACACACGCACTCACTCACTCGCACTCACAACACACAAAAATACGCACAGGCACACATAAACACACACACACTCACACACACAAATCATCGAGTCTCAGCGACGATGGAACTTCAAGTCGGAAACGTGAAAACGCCCAAATCCCGTCCGCTCGGAAATCAAACTTCTTCTTCTTCGGTTCATTTCGAACCTTATGACCTTTGGATCAAATTATTAATTTGTTTTCTCCATAATTCTCATCATAAAAGTTTGTTGAAAATTTGATAAAAACTCAAATGGTAAAAAGTAACGAGCCGGACAGACAGACAGACACGTGAGTGCAAAAGGCGATGTCGAGCTGTGCGGAGGACGGGCTCACCACTCAGTCTCTCAATGCACCAAAGGAAGTGTGAACATCACAACTCGGTGACTACTGTGTCATGTGACCTTGTGTGTGTGAGTGCGAGTGCGAGTGCGAGTGCGAGAGAGAGAGAGAGTGTGAGTGTGTGTGTGTGTGTGTGAGAGTATGTGTGTGAGTGAGTGTGAGAGTGTATGTGTGTGTATGAGAGAGTGTATGTGGGTGTGAGTGTGTGTGTATGTATGTGTGTGTGTGTGTGTGTGTTGTGAGTGTGTGTGTGTGTGTGTGTGTGTGTGTGTGTGTGTGTGTGTGTGTGTGAGAGTGTATGTGGGTGTGTGAGTGTGTGTATGTATGTATGTGTAAGAGAGAGAGAGTGTGTGTGTGTGTGTGTGTGTGTGTGTGTATGTATGTTGTGAGTGTGTGTGTGTGTGTGTGTGTGTGTGTGTGTGTGTGTGTGTGTGTGTATGTATGTTGTGAGTGTGCGTGTGTGTGTGGGTGAGAGAGGGTGTATGTGCGTGTGTGAGTGTGTGTGTGTGTATGTATGTGTAAGAGTGTGTGTGTGTGTGTGTGTGTGTGTGTGTGTGTGTGTGTGTGTGTGTGTGTGTATCTGTGTGTGTGTGTGTGTATGTGTGTATGTGTGTATCTGTGTGAGAGTGTGTGTATGTGTGTGCGTGTAAAATATCAAACTTCCACCCTCTGTAGTTTCAATCTGTCCGCATCTCACTTGCTCTCGTGGGGAAAACGAGGTCGATTCGCGAATGATCGACGGATCTTTCACTTTGTTCGTTCACATGAAGGAGGAAAGATCGGTGAGCCAGTCCGGTCTCAGCACTGATCACGTGCCCGGGTAAACACAACACCGATATTCAGGGCAATGTGACTTGGACAGTTGAAACGTTTACATTTCAATTTCATACATGTCCCGTACCTAACGGTACATGACATGTACCGCATTCATATATGTACATGTCCATACTTTGAACCGAAGGTCTTTGGCTTGCCCGTCAACCGGGCAGATGGATCTGCAGGAGGCCAGCACCAAGGGAACGTGGGAGGCAGAGACCCGTGCGGTCCACCAGCGTCTCACGGACATCTTCACCAGTGTGTTCACCACCTGTGACATCCCCGAGCACGCCACACTCGGTCCTTGCCGCTTGTCGGGCGCCTCGTTCCTCGACACCATTGCGTTCATCGCCCTCAAGACCGCCGATCGTCGAACTGCGCCCTATGCCATCAGGGTAAGCGGCAATGCACCACACCGAAGGTCCGATGATCTCATTGATGTTTATTCATCGATGGCAGCTACGATCAAAAACACACACACACACACACACACACACACACACACACACACACACACACACACACACACACACATATATATATATATATATATATATATATATATATATATATATATATATATATATATATCGTCCAACAGGGATGGTGCAGCACTTGCCTTGGAGCTGTCCAGTCTCAGTTGGATTCCCGACTATAAACTGTCAGTCAATTCACTGCTTCAGAGAAGTCCCTCAGGTGAACATTGAGCCAGGTGTCCCGCCTGCCACCATAAGTGAGTGAACGTTAAAAGACCATGTGGAGTCTTTCATGAAGAATAAGAATGAGTTCTTACAAATAATTTTAATAAACTACAAATTCCTGCTCTGGATGCTTCTGGGAAGACAACGGTAAACCACCCAAGTGTGATCTTTGTCCATGAGAATGCTTCAGCAGCAGCAAATCTCCCGGAGAGTCATCGACCTATTGCATATGATCAAAGCCTCGGTGCATGTTGGACTGTTGAGAGTTGGGTATCTCATTTGGTCCCTCTTTGGATGCCTCATCGTACCATGTACGGTACGATTGTGAAACCACTTGGTTGAGGTACAGGGTGACCACAAAAAATACAGCGGTACCGACCTGATCTCCAATGACTTCCTCCATAATGACGATATCCTCTTACCTTTCGCAGGTGTGTAAAGCAGAGTTCATGTATCATCCGCAGATGTCGATTTAATCAAGATGGACACGTTTTTTTTGTTTTTCAACATGCTGTGGACAAAAAAAAAAAAAAAATTTAAAGTCGAAATCCATCTGAGAACAAAAATCCTTCAACAGGATTCAAAGCGACTTCAGGGCTGGATGCTAACGGGAAACACCTGCTGATGAAGGTCACAACCCATCGATGATCTCAAAACAGCAATAACTGATGAAATCCATTCAATCACCGCAGCCGAATGTGTCGGAGTAATAAACAATTATTCCTCTCTAATCCAAATGTGTCTGCATCGTAGAGACTGACATCTCGAGCATGTACTCTAACCTTAATCAAATCAAATACATGAAAGATTCCCATCTGAAACTTCCCTTTGTGAACATGCATCGAGTGAAGCAAATGCATACCCAAAGAAAGTCATTAAATAAATAAATAAATGATTGTTAAATTGCATGGATACCGATTTTTTTTCGTGTTCACCCTTTGTTTTAATATCAATATCTTGTCCTTAAGGTGCACAGAAATCAAGGCAAATATATTGGATTTCAGGCCACGGTTCCTCCTGTCTTCCATACCTGCCTACAGGTGGACACAGCGGGGACCACTGGCAGCCCAGGCTCGGCGACGAGGGACAGCCTAGCGTGGCTTCGGCTTGTGCAGCCTGCTCGAGAACGGCTCGAGCAGAACCTGGAAGCATACCTCAAGAGCGGGCAACTCTTCTACCGCTCTGTGCGTAAGATCATACGGGACGAAGAGCTGCTCGTGTGGTACGACAAGGAGCTGGCACAACTACTGCGGCTACATGACGTGCCTTTGAGCAGGACCAATGGTAACGTCCGTGCACGTCCTTCCTGCAGATGGTTTTAAATGTTATTGGGCTGATGTCAAGGTGACCAGTCGGTACCCGCTTCCTACCCCCTACCTGAATCAGGCACAGAAAGCTACAGGTGTGGAGAGTGCCAGCAAGCCTTCCAGTACGAGTTCCCATACACAGCACACACTCGCATCCTGTGTCCGAAGCGGCACGACCTTTCCTCCCTGTACGACAATCTGCGTCTCCTCTGTTGCCGAGACTCACGCCCGTTTCACGAGTCCGCGGCTCTCACCGAGTTCACCGTCACTCCACGGAGAGCCACAAACTTCCATAGACTTGCACACGACCTGGAGCAATGTTGTGCGCCTCTTCTTGGGACGGGCTCCCGAGAAGGTTGTGCACGTCGAGACAAGCTTGGGAAGAGCAAAGGCACAAGTGTGGGTGAGAGGGCGGACGTCAATGCCGTGGGCTCGGAAGATCTGGTCGCGGAGAGCGTGGACATGGCGATGGAAGTGCATGGGGACAACGTGAGCACAGGTGAGGGAATTGCGTCGAAGCGCAGCGCCTTCACCGAAGTGCGCAAGACGAGTGGAGGGCACCAAGAAGATGACACGATCACCTTCCCGGCTTCCCGTGCACCCACAACCGCCGGATACCCATTCACCCAAAGTCTCAAACCGCAAGGAATTTCTGCTGCCGAAGGAGACGTAGCTGGGAGTGCATTCACATCTCTGTTTAAGGCTAATTCCGGTCGCAGAAGCGCTTTCACACAACCAGTTCGACCCTATCCGCAGGTAAGCCTCGCACCTGCTTCCACAACATCAAAATCGGACC
>NC_140965.1:115384701-115387201 GCF_056783735.1 Eptatretus burgeri | reverse complement strand
GGCAGGTCGTCTGTCCGTCCATCCACAAATACTTGCAACTTCTTCTCTGAAACTACACACATGATGTTGATGAAACGTTCAACATTGTGAATGTACCAAAGTTTGTTCATGGCATTAAAAAAAGTTTTTTTAAAAATCGGGCGAAAGGGGGTTTGCTCCCCAAATAGGTATTTCCTTTCTTATCAGAAATGACACACACAATTCCAATGAAACTTGACTACAACCTTCACCACCCATGGTGTACCAAAATTTGTTCATGACATTAGAACAATTGGGGGTTAAGGGGATGTAAGAGGAGGTTGCCTCAAAATATGCATTTTCTTTCTTTTCTGAAACTACACACATAATTTCGATGAAACTTAACCAGAACCTTCATCACCAGTGATGTACCAAAGTTTGATCATGCTATTAAAAATATTGGGGTTTAAGGGGGTCTGGGTCTACAAGGGGGGTCAGGTCAGGTATGGGAACATGCGCTGGAGTAGCGCGTTGCTGCGTCCACTTTCTGGCGGTACTCCAGGGGCCTCTGTCCGGCCCTCTCCAAGGCAGATGCCTGGCCCATTCTCATCTCCTTGATATTCCGATCAACTTGCTGCAACGACAAGGAACGTAGTCTGCCCACTGGCCTCCTCCACTCACAAGGTTCCCTCACTGAGAGAATCTGGTGAACAGGATCAGCATCAGGAAAACGAGCCACATGTCCATACAGTCGCAGCTGACGCTCACGAACCATGCTGGTAACAAATCTCATTTGAGTCTCTCTCAGCAACCGCTCAGACTCAAAGTCCGACCAGCGATAGCCAAGCATTCTAAGAAGGGACCTGGTACCAAAGGAATTAAGTCTCAATCTCAGATCCCTAGTCAGAGTCCAATTCACGCATTCAAAGAGCAAGACTGGAAGCACCAAGGACCTGAAGAATCGGACTTTTGTACATCTGCAAAGGTACCGACAGCAACACACCCCATGATCCAGTGAATCCATGACACCCCAGGCCCAACCCAGACATCTATTGATCTCTGGCTCACAGCCAGCAGAGACATTAATATCACTATCAATGTAAGTTAATCTCTCTGTGACCTCAACATCCTCACCACAAACAGGCACAGACAAGATAGCAGCATCCAACATGTCATTGAAAGCCTTGAACTTAGTTTTGACCCAGGATACCCGTAATCCCAGCGGCTCCGACTCCTCATTCAACACCTTGAGGGCACCCAAAAGGATATCTCGATCTCCGCAAAGATGCTGCATCATCTGCGAAATCAAGGTCAGAGATCTTGACATTCCCGAACGATACACCACAGCTTGATCTCTCTGACATACTCCCCAGAATCTAGTCCATACAAGTGCTGAAAAGTGTGGGGGCCAGTACACACCCCTGACAAACTCCAGTAACAAATGGAAATAAGTCAGAGATGGTACCACCACATCTCACAGCACTCTCAGTACCAGAGTATAGTTCAGACATCAGATTAATCAGTTTTGGTGGCACCCCACGAAGACCTTCACCCCATTACAACCGGTTCACCGCAGTATGTGTTTCCACAAACGAAGGTGGATAACAGTTTATTGGAGGGTCAGCAAGAGGGAAGGTAACACCCCTGACATCCAACTCAACAGCTGGTGGATCAGCCTGGTACATCCACGCAAAGGAACCAGACAAGAGGGCCTTCACTTCCGTCTCATCTGTCAAGAGCCCACCACCCTCCACTCTAACTGCAGTACACCGAGGGATGGGCTTGGAGGAATTCAATGTGCGAATTCCCCTATAAGCAGGATGAGAATCACTTGACCACAGGTGATGCTCTACCCCTTCAGATTCCTCGCTCATAGGCATCCTTGTCCACCCTCAGCATACGGACAGTTTTACACCTCAACTCCCTGAACAGCTCAGCTCAGCTCTGCCATTAAACCTGGCCCTGTGACTGGTCAATGGAATCCAGTGTTCCTTGAGAGACAAAATTCTTCTTCACCCTATGGTGAGTTCCAAGACATTCACTGGCTACATCAAGGATGGTGGTCTTGAAGGCACTCCACAACTCTTCAGGATTCCCCAAAGCAACCAGTCCCCCCAAATCCCGATTCAGCCTGTTTGCAAACTTCTCAGCTCCCCTCTCATCCTTGAGCTTGCCAACATCCAGATGAGGCTGGGATGGTACCATTCTCCCAGATTTATGCTCTAACTTCAGAGTTGCTTCCACAAGCCTGTGGTCGGCAGTTCTGGATCATCGTCCAGCGACCATCAATGAGCACATGGTCAATCTCAAATGCCACACCACTAGCGTTAGAATACCAAGTCCAACAATGAGCCTGTGGGTGCGAAAATCATGAACCAGCCACCCGAAGTTCATGACTTCTTGCAAAGTCAAGGAACTTAGTGCTATTCTGGTTCACAGTCCCAGACTCATGGGGACGAGCACTTGTCTCATAACCATCCCCATCAGTTCCAGTCGATGCATTTAAATCTCCCAAGACGAGAAGAGTATCTCGCCTAGGGTA
>NC_140965.1:115357201-115382201 GCF_056783735.1 Eptatretus burgeri | reverse complement strand
ATGACAGTTTATAGCTGGGTCGCGATTCCAACATGGGCTACACAGAGGGAGCACGTGTACCTCTCAGCTCTCCTGCTGTGATGCGGCGATTCATTACTTCATAACAAGTGAAAACGTTTTTTACTCATTGTCATCATAGAATATATTTTGCCTTCCTACCTCTGGTATCGAACTGTGGCATTGCCAGTGAAACTTGAGGAACGCGTGCCAAGTGGCTACATCAAGCACTCCACGAAACAGTTGAGGAAAGTTTTTAAAATGAAATGTTTCATTTTTATTTGTGTTTGTCTATGCCGAAATGGTGGGTCATATCATGGAAGATTATGCAAAAAGGGGAAATGTGGTGGAAAATAAAATTTCACATTTTCAGCAGGCTAGCCACTGTCTGTTGGACCACAGAACAACATGTGACCAACGCAGGTGAGTGGGCCCGACCTTTGTTCAAGTCGATCAATATGCAGTATTCCGTGACAGTGCATATATTGTAGAGTGCTTGCCAAGTGGCTTAAGCACTCAAGGAAGCACCCCAATGAAACAGTTGATAAAGAATGGCTGGCTTGGCAACCAATGATCCATCATCGCAAACACCTCCCAGAGACGCCCAAGCGATGTCGGAATTGGACAAATGAACACTTCTTCTAGGAGTTGGAACTGCTGGTAAGTTCAATTCTGGAGCTTAAATTCTCTAATTCGGCTTAGTTTAAGAGATTATCGAGGTTATGGCATCTGCAGAAATGAAATAAAGCCACGGACGCTGGTGTCTCCGGGCATTTATAAGCATTGCAATGTACCCAGCAATTCATAGCGATGATGAACAGGCATTCGATAATATTGTTGTGGGCCGGGGGTCGGTGGCGATAAATGACCACAAGGTGGAGCATGGAGTCGTCTCCCAGCGAACACCCGGAATTTAGGTCGTGACTCTCGGATAAGTCCGAGAGTTCACGGGTCCCTTAGCGGACCGTGGTCGCCAATATTTCGACGACGTGGGGTAGGGCTAATTGCCTAATTTCAATATACCTAAATACCCACGTCATCCAACTACCGGGGAAAACCACACCCTCGACGGACCTCGGGCGGAACGGACCGTTTACGGAGCCCGATCCGGGTGTAAACCGAGCGGGGGTTACCAAGATCCGTCAGTCCAAATGAACAATTTACGGCAAGAACGGCCTTACTATCTCTCCATTCGCACCTTGCTAGGCCAATGAAGGAAAGCACAGAAAATAAGCTGGTACATTTAACAGGGGTTTATTTATAACAACAATCGGGGAGGGGGTGCAGAGCAGAGTTATCACGAATAAAGAAATGTAATGTACAATGAACAACACTTAACAATTTCTATTTACAGACGGGGCCCACGGACACACACACACACACACACACACACACACACACACACACACACACACACACACACACACACACACACACACACACACACACCCAAAAGAAAATGGACCTCAATGGCCGCAGCCATTATTTGCACCTGTCCGCCTTGTGCGGTCTGGTCGAGCTTGTCCGGTGGCGGGACTCGAACCCACCGCCAACAATGCAGCACCAAGCACCAGGAAAAGAGCGTCAGACGCCAGCCAGCACAAAGGCGGACCAGTGAGAGATGACGAGTCGACCGGCAATCGAGCCCGAAACAGCTTCCTTGATCAGGCCACACCAGGCGAGGCAGACGTGCACTGCCAGCATGGGAATGGACCAGACGAGCACCGCGGGTCAACGAGAACGCCAGCAGGCCAAAACGAGGCTTCTTCTCCTTCTCCTCTTTACGGGGTGAACCTTCCTCGACAACGGCTCGCCACCTTGTCTTTCTTTCCCCTCCCCCACGGGTCGAGCGAAACGCGCTGAGGTACTCGCCTCCGGATTGGATGAGGGGTTGTTGGGCGACTCGTGGCAGCTGTTGATTGGACGAGCTCACGGTGGGTGGAGGGAACCTCACCCCTGTACGTGACACATTGCACGTGGGCGATGGTGGTGATGGTGTAAAGACGAAGGATGAAGATTTAAAGATATAGAAAACCTGACTATAAAAGTAACTCATAGCGCATACACAAAATTCCCATTAGACAGAAGGGGATGGATTCTAACTATACACATACTTATCGAAATAACTGAACTATGGGGACTCTGGCTGTTTATGTGCAAATGGCTTCCAGATTCGTAACAATATTAGTGAGGAAAGTGAAAAAAAACTTCATCGTGAAGGAATCGTTGCGGCCTGTTCCAAGTCAAGGCATGGTTGAGCAGGCCAAAAAACATGGCGGCTTCAGACCCCAGCGATGTTACGCAGGAAACGCCCAAAGATCCCAGACAGCGAGGTGGCCGAGGATCGCCTGATGAAGGATATAATTAAATGAAGCCGTTAATTATCTCCAAAAAGGATGTTTTAATTAACCCAAACACACAATTTTCACTCTTGCACTTGCTTGGAGTTTTCTTCGTATGCATGCAAAGTTTTAAGCTGCTAAGTTGCATGGTTTTGGTGTTATGGGGGAGACACACACACTGACATTTATTAGTGTAGATATGGCATGTGTTGGACTTTGTGGGTGTCTCGTTTTAGAACGTTTATCACCCTTCGCGGAGTCAATGAGTGAAATTAAAGAAAGTTATATATTTTTAACATTGTGATTTCACGACAATGAGTATTGTTTTCCATTTGTTTGCTGACAGAATTAATGATGGACTCTCGTGCAATCAAAATGATAACAAAACGTTGAACGGTACAATGTGGTTATATTTCTACCATCGGGATGATTCAGGATAAATGAAGATGGCAGATGGATACAAACAATGAATACTGAACAAAAGAGTGTGTTTGCTTGGACGTAGAAGAGGTTAATCACTCAGTGCGTTGAAGCAGAAAACAGTTAAAGAGACGAGGAGAGAGAGAGAGAGAGATCGTTCCATCGGGAGGAGATCGGCGTCTATTTTGCAGTGAGATTAATGAGATTATCTGTGTTTCCCATTGTCGGTGAGCCGTGAAAGCAGGACACAGATGCTTGCCAACTCCAAAACGGTGAGGTTCGGCATTCACAAAAACACATGTTCATGTACGGAATATTGAGCTGAAGCTAGTATCGTACTGTTTCGAAGGATGGTAGAGTGAATGGTAGACCAGATAATGATACTCATGATGCATAAGAATGAAACTTTTAAATGTTATTTATTTATTTATTTTTTTAGATCCCCGTCAGAGGATCTCTATGTCTTACTCACGTTGTTGTTCTTGTTCTTGTTCTTGTGGACTTTTTAGATCCTCGTGGAGGATCTCCAAGACTTACTCATGTTGTTGTTCTTCTGCTTCTTCTTCTTGTGGACTTTTTTGCTTCACAGCCCACAGTTTTCATCGAAACTTCCTGAAACTTGGCATATATATGTAAAAATACCCTGCGCAGACAGTAACCATCTCCGATTTTGAAAATTCCTCCTAGAAAATAAGTTATGATGTCAAAATATCTCCGCTAATAGCAATCGCCAAAATAATTATCTCCGAAACTAGGCAAGCTTTTTGAATTCTGTTTGCGGGAATCGAACAGGGAATTAGCAGAGATGAATTACCGCACATAGGATACATCACTATGACGCCATATCAATTTTTATGACGTCATTCCTATTTTTTGACATTTTTTGTTTCACAACCAAGAGTTTTCATCGGATCTTCGTGAAACTTGCCACATATATGCAGAAAGCCCACGCGCAGGCAGTAACCATCTCCGATTTTGGAAATTCTTCCTCGAAAAAAGTTGACGTCATAATATCACCGCTAATAGAAATCGCCAACACTATTATCTCCGAAACTAGGCAAGCTGTTTGAATTTTGTTTGCGGGAATCAAACGGGCCATTTGCTGTTAGGGTTTTAATTTAATTAATTTACAAGAGTCGAAGTACCTGTCATATACATCAGCCAGGTTAGTTGTTTTGGCTTGCAACTGGTTGGTTATGGTCACGCACCCACACAGCAATAGTATACATAACATATTGTTACGTTTGTTGGGGGAGGGTTAGGTATTCCCATGGCGCAGATAGTAATGTATAGGGTAGCATGGTCTGTGTGCGAGTAGTTAGCCATCTCGATGTTTAAGTAAGAAAATGTCAGCTTAAGAATTGTCTTGTTTGCATGAGCACTATACAAGGGGTGGTGCGTGGTAATCATTAGTTAGGGAATATGGTGAGAAAATCATGTATAAAACATCTCTGTCAACCTCTACCAGGGGGTGCTGGGAGATTCGGCACGAGAGCAAGGGCAGTTGTATTCGTCGCTTCCCAAGGGGCAGAGCTTTGAGTGCCTTCAGGGGCGGAGTTATAGATGCCTCCCAAGGGGGTAGAGTGAAGAGGGAGGAGCCTAACTGAGCAGTTGGAGATGAGGGAGGGAAAAGTTGGAGGTGAGAGGGGAAAGTTTGAGGTGTGAGGGGAACGCAGCTGCTTGTTGGTGTGTGCAAGCCTGAGGAGAGTCTGTGAGGCGATCGAGGTCTCAGGAGAATGGAGAACACGATGGGCAAAAGAGTTCTGTGGTCATCGTCAAGCCTGTCTGCCTCAAGCTGTCTTCGTTGCCCACAGCCTGTTCATCATCCTACTCATCACTTCATCGTCCCTCACCATTGCCCTTCCCATCGTCTCCTCGCCTCATCATTATCATCCTCGTCCCCGCTGCGACCAAAGCTGAGTCCCTCGGTTTTGTCCCCTTCCCATCAGTGACAGTCTGATGTGTGGTGCCCAGTTCTTTAGATATATTTTACCTTATTGTACATAATTATTTGTTATCGATTCGGTGTCCCCTTTTCTTCCCTGTCCTGGCTCGCCATCATCTCCGTCATGATTACATCATCCCTAGTTTTTGTTTTTGTGGTTCGGGAAATGAACCCATTGTTTATTAAAAGCTTTAAGGTTTTCGTGTCTCCTCACAACCCACGCGCATCGTCTGCAATGAATTCGGAACATCTCTTCTTGAGTTAAATCGCTTGGGGCATCGCGGGATTTTACCTTCCTGTCACGACAAGCTCGACATTAGTGGAGCCGTTGACGCGACAATATACAGGGTGATTGAAAAGTCTCTGTGCACTGGCAAATATTAATGAATGTTTTTCTTGTCAAACAGGATTGACTTCATCGCAGATGAAAATGGCTCTGACTCTCGAGGCAAGGATGTTCTTGATGGAATTTGTTATTATTTGTGGGCCATTATAAGGTGGTGTACAAAAATAATCCCAACACTCTCGAGGAACTCAGGGAAGCTATCATCAATGTCATCCACAATATCTCACAACTTGAACTTGCCCATGTTTTGAGGAACAAAATAAGACGAGTGGATGGATTCATGTCTGCAGGTTCATGGAGACCGTTTCCAAAATCTACTGTGAACCAAACAAGCTAAATAAACGGTATTACAGGTGCACAAGGACTTTTTGATCACCCTGTATATAGCTGGTAACTGGCTTGCTGCCATTTACACTGATAAACTGAGCACATGTAAGCTGTACCTTTCCCAACATAGCAGCACGTACACTGATAAACTGAGCACCTGCAGGCTGTACCTTTCACAACACAGAAGCACATACACTGATAAACTGAGCACCTGCAGGCTGTACCTTTCACAACACAGAAGCACATACACTGATAACCTGAGCACCTGTAGGCTGTACCTTTCACAACATAGCAGCACATACACTGATAAACTGAGCACCTGTAGGCTGCACCTTTCACAACATAGCAGCACATACACTGATAAACTGAGCACATGTAGGCTGCACCTTTCACAACATAGCAACATGCACACTGATAAACTTAGCACCTGTAGGCTGCACCTTTCACAACATAGCAGCATGCACACTGATAAACTTAGCACCTGTAGGCTGCACCTTTCACAACATAGCAACATGCACACTGATAAACTTAGCACCTGTAGGCTGCACCTTTCACAACATAGCAGCATGCACACTGATAAACTAAGCACCTGTAGGCTGCACCTTTCACAACATAGCAACATGCACACTGATAAACTTAGCACCTGTAGGCTGCACCTTTCACAACATAGCAGCACTTACACTGATAAACTTAGCACCTGTAGGCTGCACCTTTCACAACATAGCAGCATGCACACTGATAAACATAGCACCTGTGGGCTGTACCTTTCACAACGTAGCAGGATGTACAGTACATTGATAAAGCCTGAACAATGACCACAAATAGTTGCACTGTCATTTCTGCAGTGCACTACCAAAGCAATTAGAAACTGGTTGTAATCAAGTTGTGTTTTTTTGGATCACTCCAGTCTACAAGTAGGATGAAAAAACAGATCCTATCACGTACAGCCCAGTGAGATTACTTCCAATTACAAGGAAAGCCATGGAATCCATCATTGATGGTTGGAGATCAGGCTGTTTGAAAACAGAAAAGATAACACCAGGAGCAGTTTGGATTCTGTCGCAGTCACAAATCTCTGGACATGCTGCTACTAATCTCAGCAATGTTTGTAGGCCGTCAATCTCAATTAAGAGGTCAAGACCATCTCCCTTGGACACATCTCAGGCATATGACAGTCTGGCATCCTGCTTTGCCGGTAAAGCTCACTGTCTGCGGTGTAGAAGTTCGCCTTTATTACTGGATTTTTTACTTCCTCCATGACACACAGTGAACAGTGTAGCTATCAATGGAAACTTCTCCTATTCTATCCCAGTGGAGGCTGGAGTTCTTCAAGGCATTGCGTTGAACACAGTCACGTTCCTCATCAAAATACATGACCTCTCGGATGTTCTCAACCTCTCACTCAGGAAGGATCGTCAAACAAACCTACCTAACCATTTCCAGTTAGCCACTGGAAGAGGCTCAATCTTCTAAAGTTCTCAGTCTCACCATCAGGTACGACCTTTCCTGGGCTGACAATATAGCAAAGCTACCCTCCAATGCCAGACAAAGATTGCACATTGTCTGTCAATCCAAGTTTTTCCTTGAGAAATCAGCGGTACTCACAATCTACAAGGCCATTTGTCATAGCTCAATGGAGCTACTGCTCTTTTCTATTGTCTGGCACCCAGCATCACCTCTGTCTCTCATGCATTCTGTGTAATATAATGGTCCAAGATATTGGAATATCTTGTGATGGGGCAGAAGCACAAGGTCTGGTGCTCTCGTATCACAGGCAGGTCGGTGGTCTCTCTTTTCTTCCATCTATTTTCTGATATTCCTCCCTCTGCTCCCTCAGTTCTACAACCCTCCATAGCAACTCCAGGATGCACGTGTTCATCCAGTGGTCCACTCCTGATTGCGCTTCCAAAATCCAGGCTGACTGCACACCTCAAATATTTTATTCTGACTGCCTTCCCGAGGCCGTTTTCCCTGTTCTTCCGTTGATGCTTGTTATAATAGGGCATCAAGCAGACAGTGCATCGCCACCCCATTTTATCTCCCGTCCTTATCCGCAATGTTTCTTTTATCCCCATTAACCCATCCTATCCCAATCCCCTAACTTGCTGGTTTCAGTGTTTCCTCCCCTCCTCTTTTTCTCTTCTTTTCCTGCTTAATCATTCCCTTGCTGGTTGTGCCCAATTGTTGCCCCACTACCCCACTGTTAGTTCAACCTTGCTTTTCTATGAGCTTTGCTCTTGTAGAAAAATAATGGCACTAGGGTGGGGAAATTCCTCTTTCTGTTTATATTTTGATATAGCTTTAAAAACATGGAGACAATGGAACGATGGACCTTGCATACTTTCACACAATGATCCCGATCTTGTTGGAATACTGTTTGATATTTCCATTAACACATATTTTTTACATTACTTGAATGCCTATTTTAGCTTATCTGGAATTGGAATTCCAGATAAGGGATTGTCATCGTGCACCGTCCGTCCGTCTCATATTTCAACTTCTCTGGCTAAATGGGTGTCGTACTCAGATTGGGCCACCCCGGTCGACACGGTGCTGAAACGGAATGGAGACGTCCGATTGTGCAGGGACTTCAAATCCATGGTTAACCCGGGGCTCAGCGTGGAGCAATATCCACTGCCGTCAATCGATGAAATATATGCGCGATTGGCGGGGAGTCGATACTTCACGAAGCTCGACCTGCGTGATGCATATTTTCACCTGGCGATGGATCCCGGGAGTAGCGAGCTTTTGACAATCAACACGTGTCAAGGGCTCTGTCGATATACCCGACTCTGTTTTGGGATTGCTTCAGCCCCAGCCTTGTGACAGAAAGCCATGGATCAGGTTTGCATTGGCCTGCCCGCTCAGACCTACCTGGACTATGTGCTCATTGCGGGGAAAACGGCAGACGAGCACCTTGCGAACATTGCCCAAGTGCTGACAAAGCTAGAAGCGTGCGGCCTGCGCTTGAACAGGGACAAGTGCGCGTTCTTCAAGCAGCGCTTGGAATACCTCGGGCACATCATCACACCGGAGGGGCTGTTGAAAGGTCCTCGGAAGGTGGAGGCGATTCAACACATGCCACCACCTCGCGACAAGACATAGCTGCGCTTGTTCATTGGTATGGCCCAGTATTACCAAAGGTTCGTGCGCGGGCTCAGCTCACAACTTGCGCCGTTAACACGGTTGCTCAGGAAGGACGAGCGCTGGGCTTAGGGGCCTGCACACTAGGCGTCGTTCGACCGCGTCAAGCGGCTGCTCACAGAGGATACGGTCCTCGTGCACTACGAGCCTGCGCGTCCGCTCTTATTGGCATGCGACAGCTCTGCATATGGCATCAGGGCAGTGCTCTCCCACAGGATGGACGATGGTTCCGAGCGGCCTGTTTGTTTTGCATCCCGGACCCTGTCCGCAGCAGAGCCGGAATATGCCCAGATCGAGCGCGAGGCTCTCAGCCTTGTCTGGGGTGTGCGGAGGTTTCATCAATACCTGCTGGGGCGGCATTTCACTTTGCAGACGGATCACAAACCACTTCAATTCATCCTGAGACCAGAACAAGGGGTACTGGTGGTAGCGGCCGCACGAATACAGCGGTGGTGTCTGTTTCTTGGTGCTTAACATTATGATATTCAGTTCCGAAGCACCGAGAAGCATGCTAACTGCGACGGGCTCTCACGCTTGCCGTGTGCGGAGGGTCCAACTGCATCTGAGTCGGCTGACCGGGTCGATGTGTTCGCGCTGGGCCAGGTCCAAAGCGGGCCGATCACAGACAGACAGGTCGCGGTGGAATCGGCTCGTGATCCGGTGCTCGCCCGTGTCGTCCAGGCGATTTCTACGGGGAATTGGAGCGATCTACCTTCGACACCGGCATTTCAACCTTTCACGTCGCGCGCATCGGAGCTGTCGTTGGTCCAATGGTGTGTTATGTGGGGAATGAGGACGGTGATTCCACCGAAGTTCAGGCAGTGGTGTTTGGAAGAACTGCATGTCAGTCACCTTGGCGTCGTGAAGACCAAGAGTCTTGCTCGTAGCCTGTTGTGGTGGCCGGGGTTGGACAAAGACATTGAGCAGTTGGTTAAGCGTTGTGCCACGTGTCAAACAGATGCTGATAACTCGCGTTGAGCCTCGGGGCTATGGCCGACCCCAGCCAGAGCCTGGCAGAGGGTCCACGTAGATTTTGCGGGGCCGGTTAATGGCAAAATGTTTTTGATTGTGATCGATGCATTCTCTAAATGGCCGGAGGTTGTAGTAATGCAGCATACATCAGCAAACATTACAGTAGAGAAACTGTGGACGATCTTTGCTAATAAACGGTTACCGGAGATCCTGGTCTCTGATAATGGTCCGCAGTTAATCGCAGGTGTATTTGATGAGTTTATGCGTCAAAATGGTATTCGACATCTAAGGTCCGCACCGTATCATCCTGAGACGAATGGGAAGGCTGAGTCGTTTGTTAAGATGTTGAAACGGGCTTTGCGCAGGGGGGGGGGGGGGGTGTTGCACCTGTGCAGACGGTGGTCGATGTCTTTTTGCTCCATTACAGAAACGCGATTCATCCTGTCACGGGTGATTCGCCTGCCATTCGTCTCTTTGGACGGACATTGCGGTCCAGACTGGATTTGCTGCGACCTGGAGGGTCGGGGAGTATGGCGGTGTCGCGCCCGACGCTGCTGCGCAGTTTCGATGTGGAGCAGTGGGTAATGGTGCGCGATTATTTCCACAATTCCAAATGGGTGCCGGCTCTGGTCTCGATGGTACTGGGGTCGGCGAATTGCATGGTGCGGACTGATGGTGGGGAGGTGTGGAAGCGGCACGTGGACCAAATGCATGATCGCGGTTCAGAGTCACCCCCCCCATACCCCACCCCCAGGCCGAACGATGTGGGACCCCCACCTGTAGTGTCGCCGTGGCCAGACGTTGTATCGCCAGATGTGCCGACGCCCAGGGGGTCTTCGCCTGATTCTGTCCTGCCCGGGGACGTCGGGCAGGCTGGTCGGCCTGGGGCGGTTGTTATTGCGGATGGCGCGAGTCCGGCGAGGGTGTCACCTCGACCGAGCCGGGAGGCGTCTGAGCCTGGGCTGTCTGGTGGCGCTGCCCGCCCGAGGCGGGTCAGGGTGCGGACGCGGTACTTGGAGGATTATGAGTGTTGATTGGTTTCGGGTGGTCATGTTATGATTGTCCTTTCATCATTTGACTTGTCATTTTACGAGGGGAGGAGTGTGCTGTATCACGTGATTGGGTTTTCGTATATCATGACTCACCTGCTAGGGGTGGCAGGAATGTACATCCGGACGCGCAATAAAGCGGAGTTGATGCTAACACTCTTGCTTCACGTGTTCCACTGCACCTCGTACACCACAATATATAGTGTTACGGTTGTGGAAATTCGCATTACACCATAAGGGGTCCTCAGGTGAGATATATTGGTAAGTTCATGTGTAGTCAGCCCAAACCCGTTGTATAGAGGGAATATATGTGATCCATTCGGGCTGCGACGCTTCAGTTAGCCGTTTTTCTTTGGCTATTGTTAATTTGGTGCAAGAACAACAACGAACATCGCCACAACCAATGTCTCAACGATCACGCCATTCACTACACGACACCACCTTCCACAACTACGCTACTACATCTTCGCCACTCGCCATTCAACAAGCCCCGTGCGGGCGCGTGCAAGAACAAAAACCAACAACGCTTGTGGGGTTTTCCCGCCTGATGCTTCCACCTGAATCCCCCCCCACCATGCTTGGTGTGAAGGGGAGGGGTGCGGCAGCTCGCTCCCGAATGGTGGATGCATGGCGTGAGGCGTTTGGAGTGGGGGCACGCCCCCCTTCGAGAGCTTTCTGGAAACGTCTCGAAGGGAGGTGGAGACAGAAATGGGGTGGGGCACAGGGCGGAGCGAAGGGCAGAGCCGGCCCCTACAAAAAGGGTGGGCGTGCAGAGTCGTTGGTTGGTTGGTTGTTCCCTTGTCCCGGTTGGAAGGAAGAGGCTCTTGGTTCGTTCAAGCGATTGACAAAAGGCGTGGACGTGAAGGTTGACGAGAACGTCATTCCTTTTCCTGTTCCCTTGTCCCTGAATGGGGAATTGTGGAGAGTTGCGGTGATCGTCCCTGGTCGGAGGATCTGTTCGTTCGTCCGAGCTGTCGGGCGGATGACACGTGCAGGCGCGTGGCACGAGCTCGCGGACCACGCCGGAGGGACTCGGAGATACGGTCGCCAAGGACACGACGCGCTCAGGGAAGTCGCGACTTCCATTTCTTTTGGGTTTTGTGTGAATGTGTGTTTGTGGCGCCAGTCTCCATAAGTAGAACTGTTTAAGTGTTGTAATAATTATATTCGGTTGTAGCTCTGCATTGTGTCCTTGCTTTTATATGTGCATTACTGTATGGCTGTGAATACGTGCTTGTCAACCTTCACGTCCACGCCTTTTGTCAATCGCTTGAACGAATCAAGAGCCTCTTCCTTCCAACCGGGACAAGGGAACAACTAACCAACGACTCTTCACACCCACCCTTTTTGTAGGGGCAGGCTCCGCCCTTCACTCTGCCCCATGCCCCGCCCCATTTCTGTCTCCATCTCCCTTCGAGGTGTTTCCAGAAAGCTCTCGAAGGGGGGCATGCCCCCACTCCGACCGCCTCACACCGTGCATCCACCAATCGGGAGCGAGCTGCCGCACCCCTCCCCTTCACACCAAGCATGGTGGGGGGGGGATTTAGGCGGAAGCATCAGGTGGGGAAATTAGGTGGGAAAATCCCACAAGCGTTGTTGGTTTTTGTTCTTGCACGCGCCCACACGGTTCTCGTTGAATGGCGAGTGGCGAAGATGTGGTAGCGTCGTTGTGGAAGGTGGCGTCGTCTAGTGAATGGCGTGATCCTTGAGATGTTGGTTGCGGTGATGTTCGTTGTTGTTCTTGCACCAAATTAACAATAGCCAAAGAAAAACGGCGAACTGAAGCGTCGCAGCCCGAATGGATCACATATATTCCCTCTATACAATGGGTTTGGGCAAACAACACATGAACTTACCGATATATCTCATCTGATGACCCTTTATGGTGTAATGCGAATTTCCACAACCGTAACAATATACATATATATATATATATATATATATATATATATATATATATATATATATATATATATATATATATAAATATATATATATATATATATATATATATATATATATATATATATATATATATATATTGTTACGGTTGTGGAAATTCGCATTACACCATAAAGGGTCATCAGGGTGCCCTGTGTCGTAAGAGGCGACCAGGGTTGCGTCAGGATGGGCATCCGGCGTAAAACATGTGTCAAATCACTATGCGGATCATACGGATGATCCGCTGTGGTGACCCCTAACGGGAGGAAGAAGAACAAGAAGAAGAAGAACAAGAAGAACAAGAAGAAGAAGAAGAACAAGAAGAACAAGAAGAAGAAGAAGAACAAGAAGAACAAGAAGAAGAAGAAGAAGAAGAAGAACAAGAACAAGAAGAAGAACAAGAAGAACAAGAACAAGAAGAAGAACAAGAAGAACAAGAACAAGAAGAAGAACAAGAAGAACAAGAACAAGAAGAATAACAAGAAGAACAAGAAGAATAACAAGAAGAAGAACAAGAACAAGAAGAACAAGAAGAACAAGAAGAACAAGAACAAGAAGAAATATTATATATATATATATATATATATATATATATATATATATATATATATATATATATATATACACATTGTTATAGATTTGGGGGTTGGGGGGGGTGTCGAATGTGTCAATCACTGTCCGTAACCAGTTTGGGTTTTCGCACCCCACTCTCGACAGCCAAATGTTACAGATTCGGCTCCACCCTCACCACCGCTCTCTCCGGGGTTATAACACCGGCTGGTTCGGCACAATTCTCGGGTTACGCGTCTCGAACCAAGATACCAAAATACACCTGTACCTTACCAGCTGGGGGAATATACCCCGGTTACAGACTGGTTTTGTCAGAGACCAAGCAGAGTCCACCAGTCTGTCACCATTTTCGTTTTTATATCCAAATCGAGCGGATCCTTCCTCGACGTGGCACAAATTAATTCAAGGCGGCAACTCCATACGAATCAGCCAGATTTATTGGGGACTTCCGGGAACACGACACAAGCAAAGCATTCACGACAATGTTATAATTAATCTGTAACCATTCTTAACTAGGGAGCTACGGATTATGGGTTTCGACGGGGACAAGAGAATCCTTAAACGACATGCAGACAAGACACGGACAGCATGCAGACAAGACAGAGTACTTGGTGATGTTTCATGGAAGAGAGGAAAGTGTCAAAAGTACAAATGTGGCTCGTAACAAGCCGATGTCCACGAATTCGAGCCCCAAGCTCGAGCACGCCGCGTGGCAAAATGGAGGCGTCGTCCATTTGTCGCAGACTTCATGCACGCACTCTCGCGCGTTCAGAACCCGCAAGGTCGACTGCACCAGAGCAAAAGATCCACTGTGGTATGCTCCAGCTGGCTTTTCACAAGGTCCAGGCCTGGCCTGTTCACCAGACAAGGCCAAATCGAGGTTCCGGGCTCCGGCATGCTGGGTCCATGGGATTCCAAGATGTCGTCGAGCCATGAGGTGAGCAGGGACAGTCAGAGGCTCTGTCGTGAGACGCAGGTTGAACCTGTCTCTGACATCCTCTCGAAGCCGACTCCAGACTCACACAGCAGCCAGGTTCAGTTTCCTCTCCCTTCAGAATCACCACTGCCTTTCCTTTTTTCTGCTTGCCTCAAGGCCCACAGGCTCCTCCCTTCAGTTTTACTTCCTTTTCAAAGCCACTCCCCTCTCAGCGCGCTGGGCGGAGTCACGCCCGGAGAGAGGAAGGAAAAAGAAGAATCTCTCGATCCACCACCAAAGAACAGCCTCTTACACCTCCCGAAACACATGTAACGTCAAATTACCGAACAACCTGGCTAAACATGCACTTAATGGGGGATCTGGGCCAATCCTATATATTCCGTAGCATACTAAGGGCCATTATATATATATATATATATATATATATATATATATATATATATATATATATATATATATATATAAATATAAATAGATATGGTGAAAAGCCATTATTCTCTGACCTGAGCTGAACACTGTGACATCACCGCTACAATGCACGGTTTTGTCTGTGGCTCCTGGAAGAGTTTCTTGGAGTGCTAATTATGACGATGGTAAATGTAATTTATATCAGAAATTGTCAAAAGTGAATGAAAATGCAATTACTGACCGGGTTCACCCTTACTCGGGTATCTTCAGGGCAACATAGTAAGTTTCCATCTACTTATGATTTTGACACCTTCGGGTTATAAACCAATCAATGTGCAATGCCAAACTGTGAGTGGTGAGAACCGGAACTGTGTCCAATACAGCCCTTACTGCGTGGTCCCGGGAGTGATAAGCACTGCCTGCTACGCGGAAACATTATCTCTCTTCACTATGCACAACCTGGAGTCATGATTGAAAATATATATATATATATATATATATATATATATATATATATATATATATATATATATATATATATATATATATATATTGATGCGGATTCGCACCTGCCGGCGTGCGAGCAGCCACGTAACTCGAATCGCGGCACGTCGCCCACTGGACGGACAATCCCGTCGTGACCCTCTCGGACTAACGCCGGGAACTAGTCACGGGTGGGCCTTTCGGCCTCACCACGATCGTGCCAATCGGCCCCCCGCGTGGGATAGGGTTGCTCGCCAAATTCGACCTACCTAAGTACCCACATGGAGGGTAGACCGGGCGATCGCACCTCGCCGCAGGTCGACTTCGGACACGGGCCACTTTAAGCGACCCGTTCCGTACTATCGGGATAACCGAGCGGTGTTATCGTCAACCTCGACAGTTCGATTAATTATCGGGCGTATTTAGCCCACGACCAACCCTTTACGTGAAGTAAGATGGAGATTCACTAAAAGAAAAGACGAAGCGAAACGGGAAAAACAGTTCAACATAAAGCACATTTATTCCGCGGGAAACGGAAAGCACACATATACAATTATGCACCAAAAGCAAATGTAAAAGTAACACTACAATTCTGCACAAAAAGCAAATGCAACAAAAGAAAAACACACTGCAGATCTACTACCGACTACCGAGCACACGGCAACACTTATACAGTTTTACTTCACAGACGGCGCCGACAACACATATACTCAAAGCAAAAGAAAAAGGGACCACCCTCAACTATGAGGGGGCAGACGGGCCTGGGGCCGAGACCGCGTTGAGCCTACCCATCTGGTGATGAGCCGCAAAATGGCGGCGGCGCCCCGACTCCGCGGGCCTCGCTGGCACTGCCTGGAATGGGGTGGGAACGGGGCCCCCTTCTCACACTATCTCAGCGCGGGGGGGAGGGGGGGAAACAGGAGGGGTTGTTGATGCTCTTTTCCGCAAATTGACGCTCTTTCCGAGCACTCTGGACTGCACTGGCTCCGGCAAGCTCTCCCTGGCTGTGGCCTCCACGTCGCCCCTTTTCCCGGCGGTCGTCCCCACATAGCCCTCTGGCTTGCCACTGAGCCCCTCTCCGCGTCCCTGCTGCGTTCACCAACTCCCGCTCTTCTCACCCCTCAACTCTGACTTGAGCTCCGTTCCCCGTCTTGGCTGCTGCGCTGCTGCTGCCACGCTTCGCCGCCGCCACAACGCGCCCGAGCCCGAAACAGAAACTCTTCTCTCTGTCGCTGCCACACCTCTCCAACTCCCCCGATTCGCTCCGCGCTCGGCGCTTTAAATCTCGTTTCGCCGCTCTCGTCATGACCGTCCCAGGGAGCTCGCCGCCAGAGAGCCAGAGCGCGCGCGATCCAGCAAGCGCGCGCAATGCAGAGCCCAGAGAGAGACAAAAACCTCAGCGTACGCACACACACACCAGAGCCTGCGCCTCCTCCTTATATCTCGAGCTCCGCCCGCCCTCGCCTCCCGCCCCTTCTTCCAGCAAGCGCAGGAAACTTCCAGAAGAACGGCGTTTTTTTCTCCTGGATCGGGGCGATTTGTTGCCTTTCTTTTGCCTTTTCCAGAGCTTTTTGTTCCTCTCGCAGGGTTATTCGTTGGGAGGAGGGGGTGAGGCCGTCGTCCATTCTCCCTCGATGAATGCCAGGCTTCTGGCAACCATGTGCTGAGATGGAAATGCGATGGCAGTTGTGGTTGAGGCGGTTGTGATGGTGGTGTGATTGGGCGGTTTTGGTTAAAGTGGTTTTTGTGAAAGCGGTTGTGGAGAAGGTGGATGTTGTGAAGGCGGTTCTGGAGAAGGTGGTTGTGGTTGTCGAGATGCGGTTGGTGGTGGTTGTGGTGGTGGTAATGGCGGTTGGTCCAAAATAAAGATAGTAAAAGAAAAACGGCTATCTTGAAGGGTCGCAGCCCGAATGAATGACATTTATTCCCTCTAAACAACGGGTTTGGGCCAACTACACATATACTTACAGAGATATCTCACCTACGGGACCTGAATGGTGGTTTGCGAATTTCGTCAACCACAACACTACCCCCTCCCCTTTTTACAGACTCGTCCCGAGTCATCAAATTTTCGTGTGCCATCATGTGTAGTTTTCCCCTAGTACATTTTACCTACGGATCCCTGAGTGCGACATTCATGGTATTCGTGTCCCCAAAATAAATAACCTGAGGGCTGAGTAACTAACTAAACAAACCCACTCACACGGACGACTTAAATAAAATTGCCGGCGCTAAGACAGACATGCCGGGGGCGCACTCATATTTACAGTACATCTTAACCTTAACTTACAAATTTTACACTAAACCATGGCCCAGGATCAATGAACTCTGCAAAAAGAAAGCAGTTAGCAGGGAGCCAGGCTGCTCGCATGCAGTCTCTGGCTCAAACAATGCAGGTGACGGGGAACGTGGCCGGCTGCTCACTAGCAGTCCAAGGCCTTCCCTTTTTAACTGAACGCAGTGAACCACAACGGTGCATGGGCTGCACAAACGCAGTCTCCGTGCCAGCTCAAGTGGCACATGCAATGAGCACAACGAATGGATGGATGAATGGATGCACGCAAACATGGTGCACGGGCCGCCACTGCAGGCCCGTGTTGTAGCTGCCAACAGGGCAGTTCTTGCAGCTTGCAAACTGTTGCTTTGATCCTGGCGCACATGGAAATGAACAGGGGGGGGGGGCAAAGCAATATTGAACGGGGCTGGTGAACATGGGCAGTGGGCATGGCATGGCAAAGGCAGCAGGCAAACCCAGCCTGCAGAACCAGGCCGCTGCAGGCAAACACAGCCGGCCGATGAACTGGCCGGCACAGGCCTTGCAGAAAACAGCTGCAGACGATCCGGCCGGTACAGGCCTGCAGCACAGCAGCTGCAGACGATCCAGCCGGCACAGGCCTTGCAGCAAAACAACAGCTGCCGATGAAGCTGGCCAGCCTTCGCCGTTCAGTGGAGGTTGGTGGAGGGAGTGCGGTGGTGCTGGCCACTCGGAAGGCGGGCTCGGACCTACTCTACGGTCTCCCTCCCAACCTATCACCTTTGCCTGTCACTGTCTATACCCACTCCCTTAATTTGTCAAACCCCAATTTAGCCCCAACTTTTTTTTTTTTTTTACTTCCCCACTATAAATCGTCCCCTAACCCCCTTTATAGTCATTGTTTGGCTAACCTATCCTGTCAGCTAGCGTACTCCCAACCCCTATGTTCCCTTCCCGGAGGGGAATAAGGGAGAGCTAGCGTCCTGTGTCGAGGCCCAACTCAAGCCTCAGAATGGCTTCCCCAGACTTCAGCGATCTATAACACAAAGTCGGTCCAGCGGCCCACAACGAGAGCGAGGGGATGGATGGTGCGGATGGGTACACTTCCTATTCTACCCTATCCATTTAACTGTTAAACTACCCCGGGGCTTTCAACAAGCGCCTCTCGCTTAAACTATTGGTTCTATAAACCCAGATTCCCGTCGCCTGTGTTAGTGTCCTTACAATTTCGGGCCTCGCCCCCCAATTTTCTCTCCCTGCCCTCACACGGTCTCATGGCTGGGACGCGTGGCTCCCCTTGGCAGGCACGACTCTCTGCCGAATCTCCAGCTATGGCACCCCCGGGCACTACACTGCCTCCGAGCCTACCAGCTCCCTAACACCGGGGAGTGCCCCCATGGCACCTCCCCTGAAACGCACACGTGGCAGGCTGGCTTCCCGGGCCCCTTTCCGAGGGTCACCCATGCCCACAACACTGCCCACGCGGCTAATGGCGCCCCGGGCCCCCGCACCAAGTGGGCGCACCCGTGCCCACTACGCTATCCCGGCCCCCCATGGGCCCTTGGCCTACCACGGCCGACTAGCCTGGTGCCCGGGGTACCCACTCAGCGATACTCACCTTTTGCAGCCATGCTCCTAGCCCGTCAACAGGGCTCCTGCACCCCTCCAAACGGGTTTCGAGCCTACACTCCCACCAACAACAAAACGACCTCCATTTTGTAAATTTGACTAACCCCCTAACTCACTCTACACTGACCCCGGGGTCCCTTGGGCGGGAGTCACTCCTCCCCCCAATCACTCATCGCACCATGCATTCCCCATTCGCTCCACTCACACAGACCCGCTGGCCTCACTCACTCACCAAGCACATGCTTCCACTTCACTCACCAACTCTTCAACACACTCACCGCTGAACTCTGCCATCCTTCTAACTACCTCCCCTAACTAACTCGTGCTCCCACGTCGTCCCTTAAACTACAGCACGTTCCTTTTAACACTACGTAGCTAAACTACGTCCCCTCTACACATTCACTGTCTGTCACTGTCCTCAAATCCTTATTTCCCAAAATAATCCCATACTCCATTTTCCCAACCTAAATCTGACTAACAATCCCTCTAACTAATCCATTCCATGGGCCCCATGAGGACTTACCCCTGCCCCATGGAGCTGGTCTAGCTAAGCTAACCCTTCCCCCTAACTAGTTTCCATCCTGTGCCCAGGTAAGGGGGTCTTCCACCCCTTGCCCAGGAATCCTGTGCACCCGAAAGTAAGGCTTGCTGTTCTTTTTATTTTTTTTTTCATGCGCAGCACCAGTGCGGCAACTCGCGCACTTTGCACCTGCCCGTGACGTCATGCAGCTGCACGTGTACCTCATCCCTCCTTGGACGGTACCATCCGGCAGGGATACCCCTCCTGCCGGATTCCAACCCCGCGTGCAGCCATGACGTCACCGTGCGCATAAAAAAAAACACAAGCCCCACGTCTGGAGGGGTTCCCCACGCGAACACATGTGCTTTGCCCGTTGGAGCTTAACACACACGCCCGCGTGAAGAACCCATCCGGTCCAAATCCGTAATCCTGCCTAAACTTTGTCCGTCCGCGGGATCGGCAAATCCACCGCTGGCGTTTCCGGACCGGGACTTCACTCTCGCAAGCGAGCACGAGGGGGCCTCGTGCGTTGCACAGCACGGACCTCGCGCTCGCTGCTGGGTGAACCCGGCACGGTCCCCGAAACAGCTGCAGCCGCTACTCGGCTTTTTTTCCTCTGTCGCCGTCGTCGTCGCCATTCAACCCACGCACAGCTGCGTGTTATGACGCTCACAGTCGATTCCATCACATTCACACCGGGAGACGCGGCTGCGTGCTCACGCATGCCCACCGTCATCTCCCTCACACACAGCGACCTTGCACACGCTGTCTCTCTCACACTCACGGTCTCCCGTGCACTCGGCCGTTCACTCACGCATGCCACCTCCCTCGCACACGTGGCTCCACTCACTCGCGGCCTTCCACTCACTCGTGCCATTTCCCTCACACAAACCACACCACTCACACATGCAGGGGCACTCGCCCGCGGTGTCTCATCCACACACGACGTGCTGGGAAGCACACACTCCGGCACACTCGCCACCACACCACTCACACACGGGGACGCACTCACACCTTGCACCACACATACCGGGACAACCACCCTGGGGATTCGTGTCCCCACAAGGGTCTCCGGGGCCTCTATACCCCCCAAGCTTTCCGTGCACCTGTCCACAGCACTCCTCCCCTCGACCTCGCAAAGCACGACCGAACCCACCTGGTCGTGACTCGCCTCAAGGGGGCATACTCCCTCCCCTCGTTCCTGGAGGAGACCATCCAACTGCTCGCACTGGGTCCCAACACGCTCCGCGAGCTCCCGCTCATCATCCTCCACTAACTCCCGCTCATCATCCTACACTAACAACGTGTGGCCCTAAATGGAGTTCTTTCATCCCCTCTTCCTGTGCAGGCTGGAGTTCCTCAAGGTAGCGTTCTGGGCCCTGTTCTTTTTCTGGTTTTCATCAATGATCTCTCGGACTCTCTGGAAAATCCTCTATTTCTCTTTGCCGATGACTCCACCCTCTGCCGTACCATCTGTCATCCCTCAGCCCGGCAAGCAGCAGCTTCTTCACTCACTGCAGATCTGGATAAAATCACAAACTGGTCCAACACGTGGAACATGTCTTTCAATCCAGACAAATCTCACACTCTCACTATGTCTCTTCGAAAGGACCGTTTACAAAACCACCCCATCCACTTTCTCAACAATCCTCTGGAAGAAGTCTTTTCTTTCAAGCTTCTGGGTCTCACTATCTGCCATGACCTTTCCTGGGAAAGTCACATTTCCAACCTTGCCTCAAAAGCCAGTCGCCGACTGGGAATCCTCCGTCGTGCAAAGTCCTTCCTCGGCCCTCTTGAGCTCCTGACCACTTACAAAGCTTTTGTCCGTAGCCTGATGGAGTACTGCTCTCCCCTCTGGGCTGGTGCTCCTGCCTCCCACCTTTCTCGACTTCACGCTGTCGAAACCAGGGCTTTTAAGATCATTGGCATCTCCCGCAATGAAGCTGAGTCTTTGGGCCTCTCACTCAATCACCGCAGGTTGGTCGGTGGTCTTTCTGTCTTCTACCGACTCCTCTCCAGCCTTGCCCCCTGCTCTCTCTGCGATTTGTCCCAACCACATTTCCACAGGGCGCTCAAGGTCCGCCAACAACTCCCTTCTCGTAAAACTACCAAAATCACGAATCACTGCTCCTCTTCACTCTTTCATTCCTCTTTTTCCCGCCTTTGGAATAAACTTCCTCACTCTATTCTTTCCCATTCTTCCCTTCAGGCTTTCAAAACAGCTGTTCACCACCACCTCTTATCTTCCCCCATCCAAATCCTCGATCTTTTCTACTCCCGATAATCCACCCAAGCCCACTTCCTTCAATTCTCCTGCTTTCCTTCCTGAAAGTCCCTTTAATGTCCATCTTCCCCTCGCCATGTTCCCCGTCCCATCCCCATCCCTCTCCCTTCCACAGTTCACCTGTGTCTGTTCCCCAATGTTTTGTCCCTTCCACTCCCGCCCCTCTTGTCTCATGCCTCCTTGCTGTGAGTTGTGTGTTAGCTCTCATACGAGCCTCGACCAAGGTATACAAAAAAAAAAAAAAAAAAAAAAAAAAACTCTGTGTGTGTGTGTTCGTCTCTAACCCTGTCTTCATCGTGTAGTCTCTCCTCTATCGTTCCCATCTCCCCTGTCTCTGTACATTTATTAGTTTCTGTTGTCCCCTCGTGTCTATTTGTCTCTGCTTATTTCTGGCATTTTTCCCTTATCTTTATGTAGGTCAACCTTGCTTTCTCCTTAAGTCGCTCCCGTCCTTCCCTCTGTTTCACTCCTTGCTCTTTCACGATCTTTGCGTACCTCCTCCTTGCTTTCCGTCTTAATTGTTCTTTTCTCTCCCTCCCAATTACTTTCACCTCATCTCTTGTCTCCCGTGTCTCTATACATTTTCTCTCCTTGTTCCTTATTTCTGTCTCTTCCTGGTTCCTTTTTCCTTCCCATCTGAGTCGTTCTTTCTCTCTGAGCCCCATTAGCTGTTCGTTCTCCCTCCGGAGCTCCTCAATCTCCGTTGACTCCAATCTCGCTCTCCGTTTTAGTTGTTCAATTTCACACTCATATAGTTGTTGTTTTCTCTCCCACTGTTCCTCCTGCTCTTTGTTTTCCAATCTCATTGTTTCTTTCAATTGGCTCATTTCCTTCCTGTGTTTCATTCGCTGTTCTCTCACTACTCTTCCTCGTTTCCTCTCCTGTCCTTCCTTCTCCAGTTTCATGGTTTTCTTCATTTGGTTAATCTCCTTTTTGTGTTTCATTTGCTGCTGTCTCATTACTCTTCCTTGTTTCCTCTCCTGTCTTTCCTTATCCAGTTTCATGGTTTTCTTCATTTGGTTAATCTCCATTTTGTGTTTCATTCGCTGCTGTCTCATTACTCTTCCTTGTTTCCTCTCCTGTCTTTCCTTATCCAGTTTCATGGTTTTCTTCATTTGGTTCATCTCCATTTTGTTTCATTCGCTGTTCTTTGTCTATCTCCTCGTACTCCAGCCTCAGCTTTTCTTTCAATTGGTCAACCTCAGATTCATGTTCTTTTTGTTTTCTATTCCATTGTTCCTCTCGTTCTTCCCTCTCCAATCTCCTTGTGTCCTTCAATCACCTGATTTCTCCTTCCTGCTTCATTCCTTGCTCCTTCAACTTCTCCTCGTATTCCAACCTATTTTTTTCCTTTTGTCGTTCAGTTTCAAATTCATACTCTTTCAGTTTTTTATTCCACTGTCTCTCTTGTTCCTCGTTCTGCAATCTCATCGTTTCCTTCAATTGACAGATTTCTTTCTCCTGTCTCATTCCTTGTTCTTTTTATTTCCTATTCCACTGTCTTCCTTGTTCCTCATTCTGCAATCTCGTAATTTCTTTCAGTTGGCTGACTTCCTTCTCCTGTCTTATTTGTTCTTCCTTCATTACTCTTTTTTGCATCTCATTCTGCAATCTCGTGGTTTCCTTCAGTTGGCTGATTTCCTTCTCCTGTCTCATTCCTTGTTCTTTCAGTACTCTTTCTTGTTCCTCATTCTGCAATCTTGTTATTTCTTTCAGTTGGCTGACTTCCTTCTCCTGTCTGATTCGTTCTTCCATCATTACTCTTTCTTGCATCTCATTCTGCAATCTCGTGGTTTCCTTCAGTTGGCTGATTTCCTTCTCCTGTCTCATTCCTTGTTCTTTCAGTACTCTTTCTTGTTCCTCATTCTTTAATCTGGCCTTCGCTTACAGCTGTTCGATCTGTACAGTGTGGTTTCTTAACGTTTCATTTTCCGTTGTCGTTCTTTCTTCTCTCACCATCCTCAACTCGTTTTGTAATTCCCTCTCTTTGTTTTGGTGTTTCTGTAACTCAGAAGCTTTCTTTTCCAATCCCTTTCTCATCTCCGCACACTCCGACTTTGCTTTGGCTTCTAATTGTTCAATCTGCTCAGTGTGGTTCCTTAACGTTTCATTCTCTGTTCTCTTCCTTTCCTCTTTTAACATCCTCAGTTCGTCTTGTAATCCTCTTTCTTTGTTTTCGTGTTTCAGTATCTCAGAAGTTTTTGTTTGTAATTCCTCCCTCAATTTGCATGCTTCTTCACTCATTTCATCTCTTCTTTCCACCGCTTCCCTCCTCAATTCGTCCCTTTTTTTACTGTATTCATTTAGTTTTTTCTGCCATTCCTTTCCCATTCTTATCTCCCCTTCCAGGATTTCTCTTTTAAACTGGCTTGCCCTTACCTCTCGCTTCAGTAGTTCCAATTCCCCATCTTGTTTGCGTTTTTCCTTTTCGAGCTTTGTTTTCCTTTCTCCTTCCTCCCTCAATTCTCCCTGCAGTTCTTCGAACTGTTCTGACTTTTCCAGCAATTCCTCCGCCCTTTCCTCGAGCTGTCTCTCTCCTCTTTTTTCTTCCATTCTAGGCTTTCTCTTTCCTGATTGCCTGTTCTTATCTCTTCCTTCAATTGTTCCAACTCCCCATCGTGCTCACATTTTTTCTCTTCCAACTGTATTTCCCTCACTCTCCCCTCTAGTTCTTTGAACCGCCTTGCTTCCTCCAATAATTTTTCCATTAATTGTTTTACTTCCAAGTCGTGCTCCTTTTGTTTCTTTTCAAGCTCGGTTTTCCATTCTTCCTCCCATTGTTTCCTTTCCTGGGAGATACCAATCTGCTGTTCCTCTATTCTTTTGTTCAGTTTGCTCTTTGCATATTCCAACTGACGGGTATAAAACACTACCAAATTCTTTTTCCCACATAATTTGTCGACTCTATTGGCCAAGTCATGTTTTTGCCACCGAATTCGTTCCAGTCAATCGTCCAATCGCTGTGTCCCCCCGTACACGTAATTTTTCTGAAGCGCGTCTGCGTGCCGTTGTGACTCGTCCACTCCACGTTGCATCTCCTCGATATATTCTTCATAACGCTTCACCTTTTCCAAGACATCCCCCAATTGTGCCTGAAGCCTGCCAATGCTCGCATAGTCATCCTGCCACGCCTGCCATGGCACATGCCGTGACCACGTGCCTTGAACCGGTGACTGGGAGCTCACGCCTCGTGCTGTGCCATTAATATCAGCCCGCTCCATGCTGCGCTGAGGTGCGATCGCGCTGCCATTGTGCGACTCCGTTTGCCAGCAAAGTTCATGCTCAAGCCGCTCCCACTGACCACAGTTAGTGGTGGGGTTATAATTATAAAAAGAACCGACCTGGGCCATGGATCCTACATGACGACACATACCTAATACACCTGGCTCCCGCTCGCCTTGAGATGCCATCTTATCTCTCGTAAAGGGTTAA
>NC_140965.1:115293140-115353140 GCF_056783735.1 Eptatretus burgeri | reverse complement strand
GGCACTTTCTTTTCCCCTCCATTCCCTCTCACTCCCCTCCCCTTTCATTCTTTCTCCTTTGTCTCTTCTTAATATCACTCTCTTCTCACATCTTGTATGTATT
Source organism: Eptatretus burgeri (assembly GCF_056783735.1). Classification (NCBI taxonomy): domain Eukaryota; kingdom Metazoa; phylum Chordata; class Myxini; order Myxiniformes; family Myxinidae; genus Eptatretus; species Eptatretus burgeri. The sequence continues at coordinate 115,353,037 of NC_140965.1, read as the reverse complement.
CATACAAAATAACAATAGTACAATTCATTACATTTTGTGTCTTCACTGGTAGCTTTATTACAACCTGAAGCATGAACTACCCAATTTATAATGTTATTCAATTAAGGATGCATACTTTTACAATGTATTATATAGTGCATCACAATACATATATTATTTCAAAACCTCCAATATTTGTACAATATTGCATTATGTATAATTTCTCAGAACATTTAGAAGCATTATTGAGGTTGCAACTGGTCATTTACACAATGAATCTGTTTTTATCAATTATATGAGGTCCTGATGTGATTATGTTAGTCATTAATGATCTTCAAGTTAATGGTTTTGATTAATACTTAAAAGCTGAAATATATGCTTAAATTAAAGCTAATATCAATGAGAAAACACAAATATGAATGATTTTCATGTCAAGTAATTTGGTTTCTATGATCATTTACATAGTGCAGGTAACTTGCATATTTGTCCAACAAAAAAAAAATGCATACTAAGTTGGTCACAAAACAAAGTGTTACACATCACATACGGTTAGGGATATCTCTTTTTAAGGTTACAGATTTCTGATGACATGCAATAGCACTAGGCTTCCCCAGAGACAAACTGTATCCCTCCATTACCATCCTTACATTAATGAATGTAATCGATTATAATAAAAGTAACCATGAACCCATTTGGAATTCAAATGCATGAAATTATAGCTAAAACCATATGAATTTAGGTGTGTTTCAGTGAAATAGAATATATTTATTTAAATCTAAGAATTTCAATGAAATGTATCAAAATTAGTCTCTCCCAAAGATAATGACATAGACAGTCTGTATATCCTGCTGTTATCATGAATGTTTATCTATAATGATTAAAGTAATAATTGACAAATTTGATATTGAAATGCATGGAATTGAAGATGAAGCCATATGAACAAAGCACAACTGGAGATGTTCACTTGTACACTCTATAACCAGACTAACTGCAATGTGAATTATGTTAGGTGTAAGATATTCAAGTCTGGTAAATGTTTACAAAAAAAAACATACAAAAAAAAAAAAGTTGGTAACAGAACAAAGTGTTACACATCATATACAGTTAAGAATATCATTTTCCAAGGTTACATAAATATTAATCAAATTACAAAACTACCAAATCAAAAGATGAATAATCACCGAGAAAAAAGATAATGAACAATTCATGTTTTTTGTGGAATATGCATAAAATGTATAAGCTTGGATATTTCATCGAAAATGCAAACACATCATGTGTACATTCATAGATATTTGCTGAATTACAATCCTTACAGGCAATGTCGTGTCTCCACTTAAAAAAATGAGCTGCATGGCCACTTATTATGCAGTAAGTACTTAAAAATGAAAAACAAGTGACCAGAATTACCATACCCAGCTCCTGCCCCCCCCCCTCCCAAGACTGCAGTGTTAGATTTAAGCATCCACTGGATAGTCATTAGTCTGGTGATATTCAGTCAAATCTTTATAGCAACATCATACTTTTCAACATTTTTGTACTCTTGGTTATTTGTTCATCCATTTGAATATCAATATGAAATCCAGACTTCATAGTTCTACTTTTTTGTCAAGTTCTACTAACAAAATTTGGAAGTCAAGAGGCAATTGTTTTTACATTACACACATGCGATGGAGGTAGGCCTATGTGTGGTGTAGATCTCTATTTATAATATGGCCAATAATATGCATTGCATGTCCAGAAAAAAAGGTGTGGTATTTGTAACAAATTCACTGGAATTGACTCAAAATGTACACTTTAAATATAATGTGTAACATCTAAATTGCACTTAAGCTCAAGAAATTTTACTATTTCTTGGACATTTCGGATGACTTGTACCAATTAATTTGATAAGCCCACTCAAATTTTAAAAGAACCAAATCACAACACAAATATTAATGCATGGGACTGTGATTTAAAAAAGTGGCCGAACAACACTTTTGCAACCAAAGCCCGATTTCATTAGTCATCATTATATTATTATCAACACATAATATAATGGCAGAATAAATTACCTTTATGTCCTGATCATTCTTGCTTTTCCTGGTCCTCTCACTGGTGAAATGCACAAAAAATATGCGATAAGATTCCTGTTACAAAGCTGCAGCATTCCCATGCTAGCAGAACAGTGCACTTGCCTAGGACTCAGAGTACAGGGCCTGTGATTGGTCAATCACATTCAGGTCCCCAATACCCCAGCTGTGATTGGTTATTTAAGGAACAACTATGACATCATCACTGGAGAAAAGAGGTCTGCTAACTGCACTGATTTTATCACCTTTACATCAGAATTCTAAAAAAAATGCTCAAAATTCAGAGATGGGAACATTCCACATTGGTCTTACACACATGTCCATTGATCATTTAGAGCAAAATAAAGTAGCCCCCAGGTGGAGACTACGGAAGTGAAGAATTTTGAGGCTTGGCCCATGGTCTAGTAGCCCTTAAAAACCCTCACCTGTATTCTATTGAGTTAAAAATTGTATCCATATGGAACACAATCTATTCTATTTCTCTATGATTAAATATTCACTCTATCATACAATATCCAATTGGAACACAATCTATTCCATTATCTAAAATAAATCTCTTCTCATCAAAGGCTCCTAATGCCTTTTTATTTACTTCTTCACGCGATATCTTCTGTTTATAACTTCTTATGGTATTCATTTTCCCATATTCTTCTTTCTTGTTCATCAAACAATTATAATAATTTCTAAAAGTTATTGATTTCTTTATTACATATTTCTTTATTCCCTTTAACCTTTTATCAATCTGATCACCATACTTATAAGCATATGCCTTTGCTCTCAATCCAACAAACTCACTCATTACTTTTCCACCCAACTCATCCTTAAACTTACCAATAACCTTTTCATTCTTTTTGGAAAATAGCTCACTCTTCTTACTAAAATTACTTGTATCATATACTCCAATATTTTTCTTCATATCTTTATTAGCATCATCAGTTTTTATATCTCGAATTAAACCTTCAGTGTCCATATACAACAATGAAACATTTTCACCATACTCTTTCTTTAAGCCATTATACAAATAATCATACATCTATATCTTTGATAAATCAAGAATTGCTGTTCCAATATAAATTGGTTTATCCGCTACAATACTTTCCTTTTTCATATGAATTGCAGAAAAGTTCTCTGAAAAAAACCTCTTCTCTCTCAAACCTTGGTTTATTTATCAATCTCGAAGCTTCTTTCAAAGATGTTGCAAATCTAATGTTTTGCCTGTTTCTAACATTCTCCATTGTCTTTCCAAAGACAGCATTATTCATCAATTTATAGAATTCCCCTTCAAATTTTAGTTTTGTATTTGTTCTCATATCTGTATTGAATTTAATATACTTTTTCATCCACGGTCTTTGTTTAAATTTTAAAACGCTATGAATTTTAGCTTCTGACAATCCATCTCACAAAACTGTTTCAAGCTTCTCTGATGCAAAACATATCCCTCTTTGTCATAGAATGTTGTTAATAACTTTTCTGTTGATTTAACTTTAATATTAAAAATTTATGATAATCACTTAACCATTCTTTCATTGGGTTTTCTTTCTCACATGCAAAAGGAAGGTCTTTATGCTTATTATGAAGATCACTCGGGTACCTCAAATCAACTTCAAAATAATAACCTTCCTCTTCCTCATTCAATTCCTCTTGAGAAGAAATAATAATATTCATCAAAGCCTTTTCATAATCCTTTTCTTCCACCGACTCTAATTTACGATAAGGCAGAGATTAAGACATTGACCATCCATACAAATTATTAGCATCAAAATACATCAAATAATTAATATCTTTTTCACTATCATAATTTGGAAGATATTTATTATTTGCTTTAGCATATCTTTTTGAACATACTTGTGATATTCCACCTCTTTTCGACTTCTCAATCATCAAAAGCATATCTACGTCGCTGATTAAATCGATATCTTGTTCTGTCATTTTCAACATTGCACTCCAAGCTAAACCAGGAGCTGTGAAATAGTTGGCAGTATCTAATCCATAACAATTTTTATTATGACAGAGTTATCTAAAAGCTTCAAACACATCAGCTAACAATAAAACATCTGTTTTTAGATACAAATCATGATATTCTCCAAGGTTCTTTATCTTTAATATTTTCCAAATTTCTTGCACGTGTTTATATTCCTTATCATTTCTCTCTTCTTCATAAAGGTTATTATAGAAACGTTCTTGTGAAGGAAGTTGTGTTTCTTTAAATCTCATAAATGAATCCATAAAATCATCAGGATAAATTCCCTGACTTGTCAGAATTTTCTCTTTACTTTGAATTTCATTCCTTGCTTGAATTTCCTCTCGAGTTAGAATTCCCTCTTTAATCAGAATTTAATCTTTAATCAGAATTTAATTCATTCTTCAAATTTTCTTTGTCTTTATAATTAGAATTTCATCTTCAGTTAGAATTTCTTCATTAATTTCCTCATTAATTTGAATTTCCTCTTTACTTTGAATTCTCTCTTTAATCTGAATTTCCTCTTTAGTTAGAATTTCCTCTTTTGTAAAGAATGAATTAAGATTTGGAAAAGAGCCCATGGAGCTTAGATTTGATGCTGAGTTGGCTAGGGTGTTCCCATAAACTTGTAAGAATCTAGAAACCTAATACGAGTTAAAGGTTTTGTGAATATCATTTTTGAAAATGAAATCTACTTTTGACTTGTGTTTGTTGTGGCAGAAATATTCCCTGGTGTTTTTGAAAGTTCATTTATAAATAGATGTGCATCATAGTTGGCGCTGTTGTGAAGAAAGACTGGAATAAAAGAAGGAAATTTATAATTAAGATTACAACAGGAATGAGTGGGACCTCTATATTTACCAGAAAGATGACAATGATCTCTAACTTTAGACTCCTCAATTTTGTCATCACAAATATGGCAGATATTGTTCGTTCTAAATTCTAAGTTTTCTTCTTCGGTTAATTTCATCGGTTCATTTGTTTCATTAATTTAGTTAGTCTTATACAATCCTAATCTCATCGTTTTACAAACTCTCGTGAAGCTTTTTTCCACTATAATGTTCAGGTTTTTTATACTTTTCTCCAACAGATGATTTGATGTAATAACAGAAACCACAAGGAATATGCTTTTGATATTTATTTGTATGTGATTCTTTTGGATGAGGAGAAGCAGTATTTATCTTTTTAAGGATACATTCAAAATCAGCGTATATCACAAATGGGTGCATGATAGATTTATTATAATCTTCAAAGAAATCTTTTCACCAGGTTTAGGCATTGTAATTACAGCTGATTTATGATTCCTGCAATATTTTGAATGTTGTTCTAATCGTTGTTTTGTATGAAATGAATTAAGACATCGCTTACAAGGATATATTTTGTTTGCTGTTCTGAATGCCTGAGAAGAGATTAAGCTTGATAAATTATTGATGTATGTATCATGTGGATTCTTTCCAACAGTAAAATATAAAAGATCAATGTGTGTTTCTTCATTTCTCTCTGTAATCTTTAATACCTGAACTTTATTCTCTCCAGTTAATCCATATACATTAATAGAAAGATTATTATTTTTCTCAAATTTAGGAATATCTGCAAGTGGCATTGGGAATTTAAAATCTTTAATGCCCAAGGTATTCTCGTATTTCATACTGTATATTGTTTTACTCTTCGTGAATTACAATTTGGTGGATGTAAGTGAGCAAGAACAGACCAGAGAAAACATTTATTATCATTGTTCTTAATATTAACAACTGCCTTCTTTAGTTTTATTTCTTTTGATAATTCAATATAAGAAGAAGCTTAAAGAGGATCTGATTTTAAGATGTTTATATCTAACAAGATTATTTTTGTGATAGTAAATCCACTACCAACTACAGTTTTATCAACATCTTGTTCTTGTCTCTGGAGATCATCTTAAACATCACATCTTACAAAATCTTGAAATGATGAGATAAAGTCTGGGTTTGTCCTCATATAAGGAGTTTGTTCTTCATCTTGTCTTTTCATATTCATTTTCACTCCCATATAAAACTTTAAAGTTTTCATTTCTTCTAATGTCTTTTTTATAACTTTTTCAACATCAGGTTTCACTATTTCAATTGATTCAGCTATTGATGATGGACCAGGTTCTGCATATTGAAAAATTCTTATTTTAATATGAATCTTAAAAGCTCCATCAGTGTTTTCATTATAATAATCTCCATTTACTTTAAAGTCATTCTTCTTGTGTTTTTGTGATTGAAGATGATTCTTATAACTTCTCTTCAAAAGATCCTTTGAGCAGATATCACAATGTTTTGTTTCCAACTCAAAAGGAGATATTTGATGAAATAGATTAAATGTGTGTTTGTTGGTTTGAAGGTTTTTTTATAAGATTTATATTCATGATGACAAACATCGCAGTACGTTGTATTCACCATATTTATATAATAAAACTTTGCTTCAACTAAAATTTTATTGATGAAAATTTTGTTTAATTTATCGGTGAATCTGTGCTAAAAACCATTTTATCCTCCAACTTTTTTCACTTAATAAATACCATGTTTCAAGACACAAAAGACAAGTTTCAATCAATGTCTTCATTTGTTAAAAATACTGAGAAATATGTCAAGGATGTAAAATTGAAGAAAGATGAATATGACAACTATTGGATAAAAACAATGATGGTAAATAATATGAGTTCTTCAATTTCCTTCAGTGGAAGGACTTTTAGTATACCTGAAAGAACATCAATTAGAGTATCTCGAACAAAAGTTTCTCCTCTCCTTCTGGCAATGTATTCAAAACTAGAAAAAGCAATGAAACAAGAAAAAGTATCAAAAAATAAAAACCTTATGGATGAAGCTTTAGAAAGAAAAGATAAGCCCATCTGCAATATGCAAGGTGAAATTTGTATTTTTTTCAACAACCCTAAAGATGTAAATCCTGATAAAATAAAGTATGTTAATATATCAGGTGAAATGACATTTCGTTCAATTGAAGTTAAGGATCATTTTAAAATTACCTTCGATATAAAAAAATGTCGTAGTTGACTCTGTTCATTAAAAAAGTATATAGATATCGATGGTAATGTTGTTTCTACTAATTAAATACGAGTCAATATTCAACTGAAGATTTTGAAGATTATGAGTGATTATGATACCAATAGTGATGAAAGTAGTTTTATAGATGAGTCCGAAGATGAATTTGAATTTGAGTAAAGTTTTACTTAATAAATATGCTCGATTTTGAGTCTCTTGAATTCCCTGATTCTCCATATGACAAATTTGAGAATTGTCTTGCATGTGATAGAATGGGATTAAACACAGAGTCAAAAGCCTATAAACAATGTATATTCTGTGATTATCTTCTAATTAATGATACAGTCAAAGCTCGTTACTATGCCACCTCGCTTCTATGCCACTCTCGCTATTATACCACTTTTGCTCGGTCCCGACAAAATTCAATACAAAATAAATTTACTATGCCACCCCCGACTCTCGCTACCATGCCACTACTGTGTGACTGTTTAAAGGCACGAGTCATGAAAAAGTCTGTATTGCGCAGTGCTCGATTATCACACTCACGTCCAAAGGCGAAGCGCCGAACTACAGTCCAGCTGCGCACAACATAACTCAATACGTACGCGCATAGTCAGACTGTGTCAAAACACGTGATTCTTCTCCCCGATGCCAGCCACAACAAGCCAATCACAACACGCACAACGAGACACAAAAAAGCGCGAGCACACACACAGACACGCAGGCACACGTACAACAGTGACATCATTTTTTTTTCAAATTCAGCCCATAATGTCAGCTCAGAAACGCAAGCGAACCGACTTTACGCTGAAGGAGAAGAAGGAGATCATCGATGCCTTGAAGAAGGAGCCGAATCAGTCCAAGTTGGCCAGGGAGATTAGCAAGAAATCGGGCGTCGAAGTTAAGAGAACCACCGTGAAGGGCATTCTCAGCAAGAAGGATGCAATCGAGGCTGCAATCAAAGCTGGATTTCCATCGAAGCGCATGAAGTTGATGCAGGCTCACGACCCGAAGCTTGATGAGGGAGTGCTCATGTGGCTGAAGCAATCAAGAGGACAGAATGTGCCTGTCAGCGGCGATCTGATCAAGGAGAAGGCGATGAAACTGGTCGAGCTGATGCACATCCCAGACTTCATGGCGAGCGACGGTTGGTTGGGCAATTTCAATAAGCGCCACGGCATCACGTTCAAGACAGTGCAGGGCAAAGCTGGAGCGGTGGATTCGCAATCCCTTCTTGAGTGGCAACAACAGGTTCTCCGGCCCTTACTCGGGCAGTTCTCCGCAGACGACGTCTTCAACCTGGACGAGACTGGACTCTTCTGGCAGCTGCTTCCGAACAAGACCATGGCTTTCAGGGGAGAGCGGTGTACTGGAGGAAAGAAAAGCAAGCAAAGGATCACTCTTCTGGTTGGGGCAAACATGAGCGGCAGCGAGAAGTTCCCTCTTCTGGTGATTGGCAATTCCAAGAAACCCCGTGCCTTCAAGAACAAAGAGATCCCGGTCAAGTACAAGGCGAACTCGAAGGTGTGGATGACGGCGGAGCTTTTCGAGGAGATGTTGCGTGCGTGGGACGGACGACTCGGCTAGCAGGGACGCAGAGTGCTGGTCTGTCTCGATAACTTCTCTGGCCACCCTCCCGAGCTCGAGCTGAACAACATCCAACTGGTCTTCTTCCCACCCAACACGACAGCCACCCGCAACCAATGGATCAGGGAATCATAGAGAACCTCAAGCGCCACTACAAGAAGCTCCTGCTATGCCGCCGGCTTGAGGCCATAGACGAGGGAAAGGAGTTCAAGTTCACGTTGCTCGACACGTCGCCCGGCGTGCTTGGGAGCAGGTCGGCAAGTCGACGATCAGGAACTGTTTCGCGAAGGCCAAGTTCATCGAAGAGGAGATCCAAACTGAGCCACAGGATGCGGAGCTGCCCAACATCTGGGAAGCTCTGCCTGCCTAGGAAAAGATGCACGAGAACGAGGAGATCGAGCTGTCTGACTTTCTCGAAGCCGACGAGCGCCTCACGACTGGCGGGTATTTCACGCTGGAGGAGATTGCGGAGGAGATTCTGTGCAGTGAGGAGCCGGTGGAAAGCGAAGATGACGAGGTAACTGTCGAGGAGGAAATCGTTCCGTTCGAGGAAGCCCAGCGAGCTTGTAGCACCGTCCGGAAGTTCATGCAGCAGAGAAGTGGGAAGCCCGGTGTGATGCAAGCGTGCGATCGGCTAGACAACGAGATGCACGAGATCCGCCGAAAGAAGATGCGCCAGCCGACGATTCTTGAAAGCTGAGTGTGTCGTGAATTTCTCGCCATGCCATATGTTAGTGTGTGAACTCTGTTAGTGTGTGTATGTTCTCCGTTCGCTTCGCTTATACAACAGTCGTGCCTTTTACTTGCTGGAATAAATTTTGTCTAAAGATTAACTACAGATGGGTAACGAGAAAATAAGGCCGTTTTTACAAAATCTCATTACTATGCCACTCTCGCAACGATGCCACTTTTGCTCGGTCCCGACGGGTGGCATAGTAACGAGCTTTGACTGTAATCAAAAATATAAAAAGGAAAATAATTCTTTTCGATTTACACCAAAAATGAATTACTTTACAAGATTGATTGGAGAAATGAATGTAAAGTATGAGGGTGATAACACACCTTTCCTGACGAGGGAAGAAACGGAACGTATTAGAGAAATGTTCAAAGGATTGTTGCTATATATTATTCACGATTGTCATTTTCAGGGAAGTATCAACACAAGATATTGTATAAATAAAATAATAGATTATCTTGAAATTAAACCCGAACTTAGGATAAAATATAGAGTTTCTAAAAAAAACCAATAATAAATGAAATAACCTGTTTTCCAAATATATAAATGAATGATTTTTTACCCATTTGGGAAAATAATATAAAATTTAACAATCATAAAAATCTTCCAAATTCATGAAGATGTCTCATAGTTGGTTGAAGCGGATGTGGAAAAACCTGCTTACTTTTTAAGATGGTCCTGACTCCCAACTTTTCATATTATGATAATTTAATAATTTTCACAAAGTCGAGTTTTCAACCTGAGTATCAACTCCTCTCACAAGGTTTTAATGCTGGTCTTCAAAAAGAAGATATAATCGGTTTATTTAAACTTTAAAACAATCTAAATGATTATAACATTGAAGATATAATACAACTATTTTGTGATACACAGAGATGTAAAAAGAAATCAAAACCGATAACTTGTATTCTTAGTGATAATACGGATGATATACCATCTCCCCAAGATTTGGATAAATCAAAAAAGAACCACATTATCTTTGATGACTGTGTTAATGAGAGAAACCAAACGGTAATGGACATCTACTACACAAGAGGGAGACATTCTTCTTATAATTGTATTTATCTTAGTCAATCATACTTTGAACTTCCACGTCATTCCATCAGAAACAATGCTAATACTTTTATTTTATTCAAGTTAAATTCAATAGATATAAACAATTTTTGGAGAGATAATTGTTCTACATTATGTAGTAAAAAGGAATTTGGGGATTACATGAAGCACACGACTGAAAGATATAAATATATTGTTGTGAAACAAGATGAGATATTAAATGATATTTTCCAATAAATAAATGGATGCGAAAGAAAGAGCAAGAAGATTTAAGGAACATCAGGAGTTGGTTTCAAAAGTTGTAAAACAAAAGGAAGACATTAAGAAGAAACGCAGACAGAAACTAACGGGTGAAGAAGCATTTCAAAGAAAACAAGAGAAATTTTTTAAACCACTTTTAAAAACTTCCCAAGAAAAAAATTATAGATGTTTCCACAGCTCCCACAATAGAATATACTCCTAAAAAAACTTCAAATGATAAAATATTTCAATCAAATGACTGATGAAGAATAAGAGCATATAGGAGAATTAGAATATGATGATGAAGGATTATTTCAACAACTGGAAGAGATCAATCGACCCCCTGATTATATTGTGAATGCTCTTCAAAACAATGAATATTCAGCGGAATCAAAAACCAAAGCAGGACTCATTCCAACGGAACAACCAGCAATATTTCATCTTGTTCAAGAAAAGGTATTGATATTTAATGATGAATTAAGGTTCTTGAGTTCTGCTCAACCCCCTGTTAAATTAACCCCCAGATTAATGTTTCTTCTCACAAAAGATGGAAGACAAGCTTCAACTGTGAGGGGTGAATCAAAGTATTTTGATAAACCATTGGATATGAAAAATAATGATGAGAGAGTATATATATATTGATCTGCTGATTCTCTGTTAATTATAGGGTTAGTCTTTCTGGTAAACGTGGCAAGAATGAGAAGGAGAAACACATTATTCAGGCTTTAACTATCCTTGCTTCAGCTGTTAGTTTTCTTCCAAATGACCCATCACAATTACTTAATAGACTGTTATTGTTGTTAGGTAGTAAGAAGGCTGGATATAACAATTGTTTTAATGAAGCATCAGCCATTTTCGACCAGTTGATGAACATGAAAATAATTAATAAATATCAATATAAAGATATTTTATCTCATATTAAATAAGATGAGAAGCACAATCCTGAGTTTTAATTTCACAACAAGTGACCACACATCTTCATTCCCATACCCACTACAACTTGACCCAACAAAATAATATGAGGCATCTTTATTGTCCATGGAAACTTATAATGCCTTATTTAATATAACTGAGAAAAATGACAAGTTTAGTTATAATCCGGGAAGTGGATACAAAACGATAACAGTCTCACCCGGAGCATATGAGATTTCTCAAATATCTTCTGAAATTGTTCGTCTTATGAAAGAACATGGTGATGAACCAAAAAATAGTCATAGATATTCAAAAACATACTTCAAAATCAACGATTAAACTTAAAAATAACTACAAGGGTGATTTCACAATTGATAATTCATTTCGGGAGTTATTGGGTTTCTCCTCAAAAAAGATTGAAACTAATGGGACGTTTTACAGTGATAATGTCATTCAAATATCCTCAGGAATAAATTCGGTATTAATTCACTGTAATTTGATTGAGGGTGCTTATAATGATGGAATAAAAACAAATACAATATTTTCATTCAGCGCATACTCAACCCCAATTGGTTATAAATTCAATATGGAACCTAAAAATTTGGTTTGTCTCCCTGTGTCAGGAAAAACCATACACAGAGTAAATTTTAGGATAACCGACCAAGATAATCGTATGATTTCTTTTAATGGAGAAGTTATATCCATCAGAATTCACCCACGTGAAGTTTTCCAATAAATAAATACGATATTAGGGTGAATATACTGGTTCTGGCTCACTTTTCCCCATGTAAATGAATGGGCGATTTTCAGCGATTCATATTTTTTTCCCTAAAAATAAACCCCCTTTTTATCCCAAGGTATATTTATTTGTCTCCCCTTTTAACCTGGGGATACTTTTTTTTTTAAATAACCCATGCAATAAGATAAAGATTTGTTCAAGTACTAAAGTGGTAATGTGATTTGTTAAAGGTGATTCGAAAGAAATATCTGAAACGTCTAAGCCTCGGGACACTCTTTATCAAATAACTGATGCATATTGTTTTGCTCACTCATTGAACCAATAAAGATTTGTTCATTCTCAAATTCCTTCAATAGTTTAATTTTCTTTGCACAATAATCCCCATCTAAAATATTGAAAAACAAAACATTTGAATCTTTATATTTTTTAAGATACCCCTTTTGTGCCATTACGAAATGATAAACTTCTCTTAATGCTCTTTTTTGACCACCTCCTGAGCCACATATCATTTTGAGATTATAGTAAATTGTTTTTTAATTGTTCCATTGATAACCATCAAAGTTTTCAGTCCATTCAAGGATATTCATTTTTTCTTTACATCCTCTAACTTACTACTTTTTAAATTGATTCGCTTATTTGTTTTATTTACCTTTGTCTTAGTTATTTTTTTAAATAAGACTTATTTGATATTTTTCACATTCATTATGTTTTCCATTTATATACCAAGACTGAGATTTTCTCCACTCTTTAGTTTGATTAATACTTGGTTTGACCATTTATATATTGCGAAAAAACGCGGTGGTAGCCCTTAAAAAACCCTAACCCATCTTCCCATCGTTAAAACACAATCTATTTTATACACTCTATCATACAATATCCATATGGAACACAATCTATTCCATTATCTAAAATAAATCTCTTATCATCAAAGGCTCCGAATGCCTTTTTATTTACTTCTTCACTATATATATATATGTTATGTTTATAACTTCTTATTGTATTCATTTTCTTATGTTCTTCTTTCTTATTCATCAAACAATTATAATAATTTCTAAAAGTTATTTATTTCTTTATTACATATTTCTTTATTCCCTTTAACCTCTTATCAGTCTGATCACCATACTTATAAGCATATGCCTTTGCTCTCAATCCAATAAACTCACTCATTACTTTTCCACCCAACTCATCCTTAAACTTACCAATAACCTTTTCATTCTTTTTGGAAAATAACTCACTCTTCTTGCTGAAATTACTTGTATCATATACTCCAATATTTTTCTTCATATCTTTATAAACATCATCAGTTTTTATATCTAGGATAAAACTATCAGTGTCCATATACAACAATGAAACATTTTCACCATACTCTTTCTTTAAGTCATTATACAAATAATCATACATCAATATCTTTGATAAATCAAGAACTGCTGTTCCAATATAAATTGGTTTATCCATTACAATACTTTCCTTTTTCATATGAATAGCAGAAAAGTTCTCTGAAAAAACCTCTTCTCTTTCAAAACTTGGTTTATTTATCAATCTCGAAGCTTCTTTCCAAGATGTTGCGAATCTAATGTTTTGCCTGTTTCTAACATTTTCCATAGTCTTTCCAAATACAGCATTATTCATTAATTTATAAAAGTCCCCTTCAAATTTTACTTTTGTATTTGCTCTCATATCTGTATTGAATTGAATATACTTTTTCACCCAAGGACTTTGTTTAAATTTTAAAACTCTATGAATTTTAGCTACTCTCAAAAACTGTTTTAAGCTTCTCTGATGCAAAACATATCCCTCTTTATCATAGAATGTTGTTAATAACTTTTCTGTTGATTTGCCTTTAATATTAAAACTTTTATGATAATCACTGAACCATTCTTTCTTTGGGGTTTCTTTCTCACATGCAAAAGGAAGGTCTTTATGCTTATTATGAAGATCACTCGGGTACCTCAAATCAACTTCAATATAATAACCTTCTTCTTCGTCATTCAATTCCTCTTGAGAAGAAATAACAATATTCATCATAGCCTTTTCATAATCCTTTTCGTCCACCCACTCTAATTTACCATAAGGCAGAGATTGAGACATTGCCCATCCATACAAATTATTAGCATCAAAATACATCAAATAATTACTATCTTTTTCACTATCATAATTTGGAAGATATTTATTATTTGCTTTAGCATATCTTTTTCAACATACTTGTGATATTCCACCTCTATTGGACTTCTCAATCATCAAAAGCATATCAACATCACTGATTAAATCTATATCTTGTTTTGTCATTTTCAACATTGCACTCCAAGCTAAACCAGGAGCTGTGAAATAGTGGGCAGGATCTAATCCATAACAATTTTTATGTTGACAGAGTGATCTAAAAGCTTCAAACACATCAGCTAACAATAAAACATCTGTTTTTAGATATAAATCATGATATTCTCCAAGGTTCTTTATCTTAAATATTTTCCATATTTCTTGTGCGTGTTTATATTCCTTATCACTTATCTCTTCTTCATAAAGGTTATTATAGAAACTTTCTTTTGAAGGAAGTTGTGTTTCTTTAAATCTCATAAATGAATCCATATAATCATAAGGATAAATTCCCTTACTTGTAAGAATTTTCTCTTTACTTTGAATTTCATTCCTTGTTTGAATTTCCTCTCTCGTGAGAATTCCTTCTTTAATCAGAATTTCATCTTTAATCAGAATTTCCTCTTTAGTTTGAATTTCATTCATTGTTCGAATTTTCTTTATAATTAGAATTTCATCTTCAGTAAGAATTTCTTCATTAATTTCCTCATTAATTAGAATTTCCTCTTTACTTTGAATTCTCTCTTTAATCTGAATTTCCTCTTTAGTGAGAATTTCCTCTTTTGGAAAGAATGCATTAAGATTTGGAAGAGTCCGCGGAGCTTAGATTTGATGCGAGGTAGGCTGGTGGTGTTCCCATAAACTTGTAAGAATCGAGAAACCTAATTCGAGTTAAAGGTTTTGTGAATATCATTTTTGGAAATGAAATATACTTTTGACTTGTGTTTGTTATGGCAGAAATATTCCCTGGTGTTTTTTAATGTTCATTTATAAACAGATGTGTATCATAATTGGCGCTGTTGTGAAGAAAGACTGGAATAAAAGAAGGTAATTTATAATTAAGATTACAACAGGAATGAGCGGGACCTCTATATTTACCAGTAAGATGACAATGATCCCTAACTTTAGACTCCTTAATTTCCCCCTCACAAATGTGACAGATATTGTTCTTTTTAAATTCTAATTTTTCTTCTTTGGTTAATTTCATCGGTTCATTTGTTTCTTTCATTAATTTAGTGAGTCTTATACAATCCTTTTCTAATCGTTTTACAAACTCTTGTGAAGCTTTTTTTCCACTATAATGTTCAAGTTTGTCATACTTTTCTCCAACAGATGATTTGATATAATAACAGAAACCACAAGGAATATGTTTTTGATATTTATTTGTATATGATTATTTTGGATTAGGAGAAGCAGTATTTATCTTTTTAAGGATACACTCAAAATCAGCGTATATCACAAATGGGTGCATGATAGATTTATTATAATCTTCAAAATAAATCTTTTCACCAGGTTTAGGCATTGTAATTACAGCTGATTTATGATTACTACAATATTTTGAATGTTGTTCTAATCGTTCTTTTGTATGAAATGAATTAAGACATCGCTTACAAGGATATATTTTGTTTGCTGTTCTGAATACCTGATAAGAGATTAATCTTGATAAATTATTGATGTATGTGTAATGTGAATTATTTCCAACACTAAAATATAAAAGATCAATGTGTGTTTCTTCATTTTTATAGTTGTTTGAAATTTTTAATATTTGAACTTTGTTTGTATCTGTTAATCCAAATACATTAATAGAAAGATTATTCTTTTTCTCAAATTTAGGAATATCTGTTAATGGCATTGGGAATTTAAAATCTTTAATGTCCAAGGTATTCTCATATTTCATATATTGTTTTACTCTTTCTGAATTACATTTTGGTGGATGAAAGTGAGCAAGAACAGACCAGAGAAAACATTTATTATCATTGTTCTTAATATTAACAACTGCCTTCTTTAGTTTTATTTCTTTTGGTAATTCAATACAAGAAGAAGCTTTAAGAGGGTTTGATTTTAGAATGTGTATATCTAAAAAGATGATTTTTTTAATATTGAATCCACTTCCTACCACTGCATTACCAACATCCTCCTCTTGTTTTGATAGTTCTTCATAAACCCCACTATTCAAAAAATCTTGAAATGATGTTATAAAATGAAGATCTGTTCTCATATAAGGAGTTTGTTCTTCATCTTGTCTTTTCATATTCATTTTCACTCCCATATAAAACTTTCAAGTTTTCATTTCTTTTAATGTCTTTTTAATAACTTTTTCAACATCAGGTTTCACTATTTCAATTAATTCAGCTATTGATGATGGACCGGGTTCTCCAAATTGAAAAATCCTTATTTTTATATGCGCTTTAAATGCCCCATCAGTGTTTTCAATATAATAGTCTCCCTTTACTTTAAACTCATTTAAACACAATGTTCTTCATGAAAATTTTGTTTATTTTACAGGTGAATCTGTGCTTAAAACCATTTTATCCTCCAACTTTTTCACTTAATAAATACAATGTTTCAAGACACAAAAGACAAGTTTCAATCAATCTCTTCATTTGTTAAAGATACTGAGAAATATGTCAAGGATGTAAAATTGAACAAAGATAAATATAACAACTATTGGATAAAAACAATTATGGTGGATATGATGAGTTCTTCAATTTCCTTCAGTGGAAGGGCTTTTAGTATACCTGTTAAAACATCAATTAAAGTATCTCTAACAAAAGTTTCTCCTCTCCTTCTGGTAATATATTCAAAACTAGAAAAAGCAATGAAACAAGAAAAAGTATCAAAAAACAAAAATCTTATGGATGAAGCTTTAGAAACAAAAGATAAGACCATCTGTAATATGCAAGGAGAAATTTGTATTTTTTTCAACAACCCTAAAGATGTAAATCCTGATGAAATAAAGGATGTTAATATATCAGGTGAAATTACATTTCGTTCAATAGTAGTTAACGATCATTTTAAAATTACCTTTAATATAAAAAATGTTGTGGTTGAATCTGGTAATGAAAAAAAGTATATCGATATCGATGGTCATATTATTAAATATGAGTCAATATACAACTGAAAGTATAGATGAATTTCAGTTTAAGTAAAGTTTTACTTTATAAATATGCTAGACTTTCGTGATTCTCCATATGACAAATTTGAGAATTGTCCTGCGTGTGAAAGACGGGGATTAAACACAGAGTCAAAAGCCTATAAACAATGTATATTCTGTGATTATCTTCTAATTAATGATAATAAAAAATATAAAAAGGAAAATAATTATTTTAGATTTACACCAAAAATGAATTACTTTACAAGATTGATTAGAGAAATGAATGTAAAGTATGAGGGTGATAACACACCTTTCCTTACAAGGGAAGAAACTGAACGTATTAGAGAAATGTTCAAAGGATTGTTGTTATATATTATTCATGGATGTGATTTTCAGGGAAATATCAACACAAGATATTGTATAAATAAAATAATGGATTATCTTGAAATTTAACCTGAACTTAGGATAAAATATAGAGTTTCTAAAAAAGCCAATAATAGATTAAATAACCTGTTTTTCAAATATATAAATGAATGATTTTTTACCTATTTGGGAAAATAAGATAAAATTTAACAACCATAAAAATCTCCCAAATTCATTAAGATGTCTCATAGTTGGTTCAAGTGGATGTGGAAAAACCTGCTTACTTTTAAAGATGCTCCTCACTCCTAACTTTTTAGATTATGATAATTTAATAATTTTCACAAAGTCGAGTTTTCAACCAGAGTATCAACTACTCTCACAAGGTTTTAATGCTGGTCTTCAAAAAGAAGATATAATCGGTTTATTTAAACTTCAAAAAAACCTAAATGATTATAACATTGAAGATATAATTCAACTATTTTGTGATACACAGAGATGTAAAAAGAAATCATATCCGATAACTTGTATTCTTAGTGAAAATACGGATGATATACCGTCTCCCCAAGATTTGGATAAATCAAAAAAGAACCTCGTTATCTTTGATGATTGTGTTAATGAGAGAAACCAAACGGTAATGGACAGCTACTACACAAGAGGGAGACATTCTTCTTGTAATTGTATTTATCTTAGTCAATCGTACTTTCAACTTCCTCGTCGTTCCATCAGAAACAATGCTAATACTTTTATTTTATTCAAGTTAAATTCAATAGATATCAATAATTTTTGGAGAGATAATTGTTCTATATTATGTAGTAAAAAGAAATTTGAGGATTACATGAAGCACACGACTGAAAAATATAAATATATTGTTGTGAAACAAGATGAGATATTAAGGGATATATTTTTTGTTTTATAAACAATTACATATATAAATGACAACTGTTATTGTAAATCTTGTGGGTAAATCTGCTTCTGGAAAAAAAAACTTTCATAAATCAAGGTTCTTGTATAGTACAAATGAGAATATTGTAAATTTACTCAAAAAAACACCCTGTGATACGCATTGTATCAACAACAACTAGAGCAATAAGACCTGGAGAAGTAAAAGGTGAAGATTATCACTATATTTCAGTGGAGGAACATATGCGATTGAGGAATGAAGGTCAAATATTTGAGGAGGTTTCTCTTGGTACAACAAAATATCCACATTGTAAGAGTGCGTTAAGGAAACTAAAATCTGGTGGTCTTGGGATATTAGAAACTAATCCAGAAGGAACGAGACAAATTATTAAACATCTGAGCGGAGTGAAGATTTTATCATTCGGTTTTGATGTTGATGAAGAAACTCAACGCAAACGTATGAAAAGCAGAGATGCAAGTATTAGTGAAGAAGAAATTACAACTCGCATTAATGTTAATAAAGAATTTGATGAAATATTTAAAGAAAAGGATTTATTTGAACACATCTACTTGAATGATGAAGAAAAGGAAAATTTCCCTGTTGATCTTTACAATTCATTAAATGATATTTTACAATAAATAAATGGATGCAAAAGAAAGAGCAAGAAGATTTAAGGAACATCAAGAGTTGGTTTGAAAAGTTGTAAAACAACAGGAAGACATAAAGAAGAAACGCAGACAGAAACTAATGGGCGAAGAAGCATTTCAAAGAAAACAAGAGAAATTTTTTAAACCACTTTTAAAAACTTCCCAAGAAAAAATGAAAGATGTTTCCACAGTTCCCACAGTAGAATATACTCCTAAAAAACTTCAAATGTTAAAAGATTTTGATCAAATGACGGAGGAAGAATTAGAGCATTTAGGAGAATTAAAGGTATATGATGATGAAGGTTTATTTCAACAACTGGAAGAGATTAATCGACCCCCTGATTATATTGTGAATGCTCTTCAAAACAATGAATATTCAGCGGATTCAAAAACCAAAGCAGGACTCATTCCAACAGAACAACCAGCAATATTTCATCTTGTTCAAGAAGAGGTATTGATATTTAATGATGAATTAAGGTTCTTGGGTTCTGCTCATCCCCCTGTTAAACTAACTCCGAGATTAATGTTTCTTCTCACAAAAGATGGAAGACAAGGTTCAACTGTAAAGGGATGAATCAAAGTATATTGATAAACCATTGGATATGAAAAATAATGATGATGGAGTATATTTTGATCTGCTGAACACTCTAAATTATAGGGTTAGTATTTCTAGTAAAAGTAGGAAAAAATGAGAAGGAGAAACACATTATTCAGGCTTTAAGTATCCTTGGTTCAGGTATTAGTTTTCTTCCAAATGACCCATCGCAATTAGTTAATAGACTGTTATTGTTGTGAGGTAGTAAGAAGGCTGGAAATAACAATTGTTTTAATGAAGCATCAGCCATTTTAGACCAGTTGATGAACATGAAAATAATTAATAAATCTCAATATAAAGACATTTTATCTCATATTAAATAAGATGAGAAGCACAATCTTGAGTTTTAATTTCACAACAAGCGACCACACATCTTCATTCCCATACCCACTACAACTTGACCCAACAAAAGAATATGAGGCATCTTTATTGTCCATGGAAACTTATAATACCTTATTTATTAGAACTGATAAAAATGACAAGTTTAGTTATAATCCCGGAAGTGGATTACAAAACGATAACAGTCTCACCCCGGAGCATATGAGATTTCTCAAATATCTTCCGAAATTGCTCGTCTTATGAAAGAACAGGGTGATGAACCAAAAATATTGTTATAGACATTCAAAAACATACTTCAAAATCAACGATTAAAGTTAAAAATAACTACAAGGTTGATTTCACAATTGATAATTCATTTAGAGAGTTATTGGGTTTCTCCTCAAAAAAGATTGAAACTAATGGGACGTTTTACAGTGATAATGTCATTCAAATATCCTCAGGAATAAATTCGGTGTTAATTCACTGTGATTTGATTGATGGTGCTTATAATGATGGAAAAAAAAATACAATATTTTCATTCAGCGCATACTCACCCCCAATTGGTTATAAATTCAATATGGAACCCAAAAATTTGGTTTATCTCCCTGTGTCAGGAAAAACCATACACAGAGTAAATTTTAGGATAACCGACCAAGATAATCGTATGATTTCTTTTAATGGAGAATTTATATCCATCAGAATTCACCTACGTGAAGTTTTCCAATAAATAATTACGATGGTTATTGTGAGGAAACACGAGTTGGGAAAATATAAAATAATTACAGGGGATGGGATGTTGCTTTCCCCATACTACAAGGGTGAAGGTATGTATCTTGGTAAAGGATACTATAAACCTAAGAGACAAAGGGGTGTTGGACATCAATTTAGAGGAGATGGGATAATTGATACTCTAATGGGTATTGGTTCAACTATTCTTAAACATAAAGATCTAATTGGTTCAACTGCTTCTGCTGTGGGAAATGTAGCAGGTGCTGTAAAGAGCATAAAAGATGCCCAGAAGGAATCTCATAAATTACAAGCAATAAAAGAAATTAAGAAAGGCAAAACTCAGTTGTCCCCCCAAGAACGACAGAAAATAATTTGAATACTTGGATCAGGGTTTCAAAAGTTTTAACATCTTTTTTCCTAAATAAATACAAGTATGGAAGCAATTGATAGTATCTATGATTTGGATGATACTATTATTATCTCAAACTCCACTAAAAAAGAAGATTACTTCAAGGTAAATGCAATAACTGGAACAGACTGGAATACGAATGGTACAAAAAGTTTTGAAATAAATAATCAACAAACCTATTTGAATCTATCCGAAAGTTTCTTGTTGTGTAAATTTAAATTCACTAAAGCTGGGAATAACACAAACGCAACACTTGTAAATGATTTCTTCTGGAAAATGTTTGATAGTGTGCGTTTGTATATTGGAACACAAGAAGTTGAAGCGGTCGATTATGTCTCTGCTGTATCTGAAATGATGAAATTTACACTCTATACATTCAGTGATAGAATGGGAAAGGGGTCTGTCGAAGGTTTTATTCCTGATATGTCAACGGGAACAAACACAGACCCTGGATATACTCAAAGGAAAGGAGCGTATAATGATGATACAAAAGCAGAAAATAGTTTTAGTGTGGCAGTTCTTCTTAAAGGTATATTTGGATTTTGTGATCATGATAAAGTTCTGTATGGTCTTAAAATTAGATTTCAACTACAAAGGAATGATAATGAAAATAGATTGCTTTTTGGTGTTGGTAATGCTTTTGGTGATCAGAATAAATTTGGAATTGAGGAAATGAGTTGGTATATCAGTGAATATACTCCTAATCTTAAAACAGAAGAGATGTTGAATAGAAGACTTAACTCAAAGAAACCACTCAATGTATCATACCTCAAAAGAAGATGTCAACACGTTAAACTCAACCAAACTACTTACACGTGGAATTTGGGTGTTCTGGAAGGAAAGCCATGATATCTGTGGATCATTTTTAAAAAGCCAGATGGTGATACTGTGACTGATAAGAATAATGCATTGAGTGATAATGCTAAGGTGAAACAACTTCGCGTTTCTCGAGATGGAACATTTTATCCACTAGATAGATTGGAAATTAATTGGGAAAAAATGATTTTGCTGAAGCATACAAGTCTTACCAAAAGGTGTGTGAAAGTAATGGAAATAAAGAACCTATTTTGGATATGACAGCATTTAAAAGTTTGTATACAATCTATGCGTTTGACCTGAGCGCTCAAAAGGAAACTATAAAGTCTAATCGAGTGGATACTTCCCTATACATTGAAAGAGGAGAGAGTGAAGAAGTTGATACATATTGTTTGCTTTTGGAAGAAACAGAATTACAGATTAATACAGATAATGGTGTGATGATTAGTCTCACATAATTTTTTTGTTAAATAAATGAGTGGCAAAGTACCAACTGGGGTATATGTTAATCAAATCAATCTTCATAAACTATCATCTTGTGTTCAAAATCAAAAGCCTTGTATGATTAACGTTAATACAATTCAGAGAAAAGGAGCAGTAAGAATTGATGTTTTGCTCACAAGAGAACAGGTTAAAATCTTGAATGACACTGGCTCACTTAAAATTAAAATGACAAAACCAATGTTGAAAAAATATTCAATAAGAGAGACGAGTGGAGGATTTCTCCCATTTCTAATTCCTTTATTTGCTGGTTTAAGTGCGGTTGGAGCATTGACGGGTTGTATTTCAACAGCGGTGAAAACTGCCAACGAAAGGAAGGCTCAACTCCAGGCTCAAAAAGAATTGGAAAGACATAACAAAGAGTTGGAGAAACAAATTAGTGGAAGTCGTGTAATTGTAGATTTTGCTGAAAAACTTGAAGATCTGCCTGATAAAGCGAGATTGTTAGTTGGAGATATGCTTTCTTCTATAGCACAAGCAGGTGTAAAATTAACGAAAAGAGGTAATGGATTATATCTTTCTAATAAATAAATGAGCATTGATGAGTGGTTTAAAGAATTTGGAAAGAATACAACATCAAATTTACAACTTGTCAAATATTGTAAGAAATTAAAAATTCATAATGTGGTTATTTGTATGAGAGATGAATTAACAAATGTGCCGAAACATACAAAGAATATTATTATGAACTTAGAAGATAATAATGGGAACGGTTCTCATTGGGTTTGTATTTTTAATAGTCAAGCCAAATATTATTTTGATAGTTTTGGTCTTCCACCACCTGTTGAAGTCATAAAATTCTTACAGAATGGTGTTTATCAAACATTTCAAGTCCAAGAATTAAATTCCAAGTGTTGTGGTCAATTATGTCTATATGTGTTATTTCAACTCAACAAAAATAAAAAATTTTATGATATTATTTTTAATCTAATATAAATGACTTATGTTGGTAAAGATGGTTCTATCTTTGGTGTATCTCAAGAACTGGATATTGATTTATCAAATTATTACACAAAGGCACAGGCTGAACGACATAAATATAATATAACCAAAAATATTAACATGAAAAATGCTTGTAAATTAAAAAATTATCCAAGCCCGACTGACGCGAATTACTTGGTGAGATTAAGCGATTTATCACAACATATATCTTTCAATAAAACGGTCGTGTATTTCAAAGATGCAGAAGTGTTGATATTATTGAAATGAGAGCGAGAGATGAACCTTCAGAGTTTAGGCTTTATTCCATTTGATTAGAGCCGCTTCTGTGGGCACACCGGGGAATACAGGTTCAGCTCGGAGTACATAAGCAGTAACGTATACATGTGCAGTTAACCATTGCAGACAATCCGCGTAAGCACGGAGTTCGATATAATCTCCATTCTCACCAGTCAATGAGCACCTTCAGTTAACGAGCATCAAGTGGACAGCCGATGTCAATCGCAATGCCCCGGGGACAATCACTCGTGCCGCAGAGACCTCCCCTTATACGCGAGACGCACAACATGTGATCCCGCGTCATGTCCCTCAATTCACGTTAATTCACCACATTCTCCCCACCTTTAAAATGTAACTAGGGGCCCATCTTACACACCATGATTGCTTTAGCACTATAGGAGTATACATTTCAAGCAACGCGGACTAATAGATCTACAGAAGCATACATGCCAAGCAGTGATTATTTTGAGTTGTAGGAGCATGGAAATGAGCATCGATATATGATATAATGGGCATATAGGAGCATGAGCAGCGAGAATGCCGATAATCCCCTTTACAGATTGAGTCGTCGACGGGGCCTTATTCGTCGACCTCTCCGGGAGTAAACGGCAGTTTCACTTGAGGGAGACTCCCGATCCTCTTGGTGAGCCTCGACTTGTGCCGGGGATGACTCCTCGATCGCTCTCGGGTGGAACGCGGCAGCCCCGTCGCCTGGCGGAGTTCCTGGGGGGGAAATGTCAGAAGGAGGAGTGCCAGAAGGTGGTGTACCGGTGGGAGGAGTACCTGAGGGAGCCAGATGGCGAACCGACACAGTGGTCTCCCTGCCATCCGGGAGCCTGACATGAGCATACTCTGGATTAGTGTCAATGAGTTCGACCCCCTCCACCAGCGGTTCATACTTGCTTTGTCGTACCGGGCGTTTCATGAACACTGTACCGGGGTGGATCAGCCAGTTGGGCACCGTTTGACCGTCAACATAACGTCGTTGGTGAGTAAACATACGTTCGTGAGGAGTGGCATTTGTGGACGTGCAGAGCAAAGAGCGTATGGAATTCAGAGCGTCGGGGAGAGTAACCTCCCATCGCTCGGGGCCCAGTCCTCTCGATTTCAGCGCCAGAGTTACGGCTTTCCAAATAACTCCATTATACCGTTCCACCTGCCCGTTTCCCTGTGGGTTGTAACCCGTCGTTCGACTAGTTGCTATGCCGTGCTCTAATAGGAATTGTTTTAGCCCGGCCGACATGAAACACGGCCCTCTGTCTGAATGTATGTACGAAGGTCTCCCAAACATAGCGAAGAGGTCAGAGAGACATTTTACGACAGTGCCCGAGGTCATATCCGAGTACGGAAACGCGAAAGGGAACCTTGAATATTCATCAACAACGGTGAATATGTATCTGTTGTCTGTTTTGGTCGGCAGGGGCCCTTTGAAGTCGATGTTTAGTCTCTCGAAGGGGGAAGTAGCCTTGATCAGTCTGCCAGATGCCGCGCCATAGAATCTGGGTTTTAGTTCAGCACAAACAGGGCATGAAGCATTCATTTGTTTAATATCTTCAACAGAATAGGGAAGATTTTGTCTGCGTACGAAATGTGCCATCCTGGTTACCCCTGGGTGGCACAGAGACACATGGAGGTCTTGCAAAGCCTGACTGATTGTTGCCGAACTGTAGACCCGGGAGAAGGTATCTGCAGCAGGGTTTTCTTTCCCGGGCCGGTAAACAATGTCGTATCTGTAGCAAGCTAGGTCTATCCGCCATCTCATAATTTTTTCATTCTTAATTTTCCCGTTATTTTTCCCATCAAACATGAATGCCACGGATCGTTGGTCCGTAACGAGCGTGAAGTGGTTTCCCAGTAAATAATGTCTCCATTTCCGCAGCGCTTCAACGATGGCGTACGCTTCCTTCTCTATCGCTGAGTGTCTCTGCTCGCTTCTAGAGAGAGTTCTCGAGAAGAACGCGACCGGCCGCCCAGACTGATTAAGTGTAGCAGCTATGGCGTGATTTGAAGCGTCGGTCTCCACCACGAAGGGCACCGAGCTGTCGATCGATAAAACCACGGACTTACTGATATCATCCTTGAGATTGTGGAAAGCTCTTACAACAGCGGCATCTGGTGGAAAGTTTTTGCAATGCACTAGGGGATGTATTTTCTCGGAGTATTGCGAAATCCATCTTGCATAGTAAGCGAACATCCCGATCACCCGGCGCATTGTTTGCAAGTCCTGAGGTGGTGGAAGCTCACGGAGCGGGCGCAATCGCTCAGGATCAGGCTTAATTGTGCCGTCGGCTATTGTGTAGCCGAGAAGGTCAATTGACCTTGCCGAGAATACGCATTTCTCGTAGTTGAGAGTCAGATTATATTTTCTAGCAATGCTCAAGAATCTGTCCAGATTCCTATCATGTTCCCTCTGATCCCTACCGCACACTGTGACATTATCCACGTAAACAAAAGTGTCTTCGAGGTTTTCATCTGAGATGATGTCGTCCATAACCCGTTGGAAGCAAGCTACTCCATTCGTGACACCGAATGGTATCCTTCTGAACTGGTAGAGGCGCCGCCCTGCCTGGAATGCAGTGTAAGGTTTGTCTTCCTCTCGGATGGGAATTTGATGATAGGCGCTTCGCAAGTCGATGGTACTGAATACCTTATAATTGGCCACGCGTTCGACCATCTCATCTATGCGCGGCAGGGGGTAGGCGTCGAGTTGGGTGAAGCGATTGACCGTTTGGGAATAATCGACAACCATCCGTTTCTTATGGTTCTGACTGCTGGTTACTAACACCTGTGCGCGCCATGGCGAATCGCTCGGTTCTATAATTCCCTCCTCCAGTAATCGCTTGGTTTCCGAAGTGATGAAATTCATGTCAGCAGTGGTATATCGCCGCGATTTGATCGCTATCGGTTTGCAGACCGGCGACAAGTTAGCGAACAGCTGGGGGACGTCACCTCCGCGGTGGTCAACGCATTTAAAATTAGACGAGGCTTGCTTCCTCCAAAGGGTATTTCGACGCTCGTGTGCTGCTTGAGGACATTATGACCCAGAATTACGTCTGCGCACAAATCACGAAGCACCAGCACCTTTACATCCCGATGCGTGTACCCTTTTACGTCCAATTCAACATTGCAGTACCCTCGTACGCGGGATTGTAGTGAGGTGGCGGCCATGCATACCGTATTGTCAGTCGGGTGGATTACCCATTTCCTGCCCTTCACTAGCGAGCTGTTGACGAAACTTTCAGAGCTACCGGTATCAATCAGTGCCTCAGCCATATGCCCGTTAATTCGTACGTTGATGATAGCCTTGGATAGATTCCCCGGGAGGCTGCAGTCAATTTATTTTGCGAGTAGAGAGCCGCAGAAGTGGGTTTATTTCTCCTTAGAGTAGATTTACATACCCTGGCATAATGCCCTTTCTTGTCGCAATTCATGCATGTGGCATCTCTGGCGGGACATTTTTGACGAGGATGCCTTTTGTACCCACAAAAGAAGCATTTACCAACCGGAGCAGTTGCTGAGGAATTTGACGAGGTCTGGGTATCCGGCTCCTCGGGTGTTTCTCCATCCCCTATGTCTGGCTGTGTCTGTGCCAGTGGGGTTCCTTGGGTTCCCATCGTAGCAGCGTTCATGAGCAGCATCGGTGTCCCAAATGACTCGGATTGCTGCTGAGCCGTATCCATCGCTCGAGCCTGATCGACTACCTTGTCAAGAGTGGGTTGCGCTTTCTCTAGTAAGCGTTGCCGTATGTGGGCTGATCTGAGTCCTTGGATGAATGCCTCCCGGGTCGCTTCCTTTCGGTGTTCCTCGGCGCTTACCGCCCGGAAGCTGCCGTCTTTTCCCAGCTGATTCAGAGCTTGCAGGAACTGATCGATTGTCTCCCCAGCTGCTTGCTTGCGTGTGTTGAGAAGATGTCGTATGTATACCTCGTTCTTGGGCTTCACGTAGAGCGCTTGCAGCACCTCGATCGCTGCTTCGTAAGTGTCGCACCCCGAGAAGAGCCTGTACACGCCGGGCGAGACATGATTCACGAGAGCGGCAAATTTGTCAGCTCCCTCCGCGATGATGGTCAGATAGTGTGAGAAGGAACAGAACCAATGTGACCATTTCATTTCTGCGTCAGTCGCGTTCGGGTCTGCGTCGAACCTCTCTGGTTTGTAGATCTTGTCCATCTTTGGTTGAGAGAGCCGAGAAAATTAAATGGAATAAATTGAAATGAGAGCGAGAGATGAACCTTCAGAGTTTAGGCTTTATTCCATTTGATTAGAGCCGCTTCTGTGGGCACACCGGGGAATACAGGTTCAGCTAGGAGTACATAAGCAGTAACGTATACATGTGCAGTTAACCATTGCAGACAATCCGCGTAAGCACGGAGTTCGATATAATCTCCATTCTCACCAGTCAATGAGCACCTTCAGTTAACGAGCATCAAGTGGACAGCCGATGTCAATCGCAATGCCCCGGGGACAATCACTCGTGCTGCAGAGACCTCCCCTTATACGCGAGACGCACAACATGTGATCCTGCGTCATGTCCCTCAATTCACCACAATTATCTCCAGGTCATGCAGAATTCACAGTTCGAATTAAAATAATTTTTTATAAAGAAGGGCGTATCGTTTGTATGAGAATAGAACAATGGGGGTATGATATGAATGATTTAGGGTATAATTGGTCATTTAAAATTGACCTCGAAGACCTGGAACAATTAAATCAGTCTCGTAAGGAAGAATATTATCCACTTGGTATCGAGAATGAGTTTTGTGGGGCCACCATTAGTAAACAACAAATAAAAGAATTTAATAAGGGTAAATATAATAATGGTTTTGCCCTTGTTATATCATGAAAACAGAAAAAAACAGGATTATCTCTAATAAGTAAGGAAATACAAAATGATTTAACTATGGGAAGATGGGGAGGTGTTTCGTGCCATAATATTATTCTAACATATATTTCTAATGCATAAATGACAGCAAGAAGACTTCAAGAAAATTATCATTTCTGTGTCCAAGCATACCTTCAAGGAAAGGGTATTCGGTATTTTAATAAATATGTTCTACAACATAAGAATGAGGTATTTTCAATAAAGGATTGGCATTATGCTGATGTTGATAAACGGACAACTTTAGATTTAATTAGAATGTTAAATAATGAAAAAATTAAAGTTAAGAAAAGGTAAGGCTCTTTTAGAAATTCAAAAGAAATTTTATTGGTTTTCTGTTGTAAAAAAAATTATTTTGGATACAGGAATAACAAGAAATCCTGATGAATATATGTATGATATTCTATGGGGTGTAAGAGATTCAAGGATAATAAGGAATGAGGAAGGAGTTGAAGAAGAGAGGGAAGAGGAGGAAAAGGAGAAGAGAGAGAAGGAGGAGAGGGAGAAGAAAGAGAAGGAGTAAAAGGAGAAGAGAGAGAAGGAGGAGAGGGAGAAGAAAGAGAAGGAGGAAAGGGAGAAGAGAGAGAAAGAGGAAAGGGAGAAGAGAGAGAAGGAGAGAGAGAAAGAGAGGTAGGAAAAAGCGAGACAAAATAAATATCAAAATATGGAAACCAGTGAGATTAAAAAAAGATTGGTGGTATTACAGAAAATAACTCAACCCTCCGAGGAGGAAAACAAAGAATTGACAAGTCTATTTGCAATACTTTCGACAAGACGATTGACATCGACAAGATATTCATTTTAATTCAAGTTTTTCATTTTTTTTCTTAAATAAATGGAGGAGAGAGTGAAGGCATTTCTAAGGATTCTTTATGTTTTAAAAATTAAGATTCAAATGTGCATGTTGGAAACTAAAAAGGTTTTTGCACTCTGCAGGAATTTTTCTCATAAATAAATGAGTTACTGTCTCAAATGTAAAAAGAAAACTAATACTAAAAATATTTCATATATTAAAAGTAAAAATAACAGGGTTATACAAAAAGGTATATGTTCGGTGTGTGGTTCAAAAAAAAATCTATTTATCTCCAAACACAAACGAGGAGGAGATATATAAAAGTTTTTATCAGGAAGTAAATTTACAACTACTGGAATACCAGGGGAATTACATCTTCCAGGGTAATCTTTCTGTGGTCCAGGCACAAACCTGGATAAAAGATTAGATGAGGCAGACAATCCTAAATCATGGAGTAAACCCATCAATAGAGTTGATGAAGTGTGCATGAGACACGATATTGATTATGGGAATACCACAACGTTGGAAGAAAAGCATGAAGCCAATAGAGAAATGTTGTATAATTTGTCTCTGATACAAAATCCAACCTTGAGAGAAAAAGTTGATCGGTTCATTGTGAAGAAGATGATCAGTGCTAAATTGAAACTTGGACTTGGAAATTCAAAAAACTTATAGGCTCTAATGATGTCATTAAGACTGAAGAGCAATTAGCTGATGAATTACATAAACCAATATTCACAAAGTTTCGTAGAAGGAAAGTTTATTCCAAGGAAGTTGATTATATCTGGTCCGCTGATTTGATTGAACTCAATAATGATAAGGGGTACAAGTATGCTTTAACCATTATTGATTTGAGGAGTAGATACGCACGGGTTGTCCCTTTAAAAAACAAAACAGGAAATACTCTTATGTTTGCCTTTCAACAGATATTTAATAAAAGTAAGAGAAAACCTAAAAAATTGTGGACTGATGAGGGTAGAGAGTTTTATAACAAGACATTTATGAATTTTCTAAAAAATAACAGTATTACATTATACAGTACCTTTAATGAAGGGAAGGCAGTTGTTGTTGAACGTTTTAATCGTACCTTAAAAGAGAGACTATATAAAAAATTAATACAACTCGGTTCACAACAATGGTCATCTTTTATTCAGGATATTGTGGATAAGTATAATGACATGATTCACACGTCAACAAATATGAAACCATCAGAAACATTTACAAAATTAAAATATGAAAAAGAGATTATGTCAGAAAACCTAAGTTCAAAGTTGGTGATATCGTAAGAATATATAGGTGGAAATCTCATTTTGAAAAGGGTTATACTAAACGATGGACGAACGAACTTTTTAAAATTGTTGATGTGATAGATACGGTTCCTTGGACTTATAAGATATATGATTTGGAAGGGGAAGAGATTTTAGGTTCATTTTATTCACTGGAATTACAAAAGACAAAACTAAGCAGATAATACCCATGGGAGCAATGGGTTGTCCCTTCACTCCCTCCTACTATACACCGTTGTGGACACTCGAGGGCCAAGTCCGAGGTGTATAACAGTATATAATGTGTGTGCAATGGGAGCAATGGGTTGGCGCTTCACTCCCTCCTACTATACACCGTTGTGGACACTCGAGGGCCAAGTCCGAGGTGTATAACAGTATATAATGTGTGTCAAGGGGGGACGTTCTTAGATCTGTGAACCCCAAACACAGAATCCTCAACTGAATAGTCGAAGCTTAACTTTTGTTTGTTGGTGTGTGTATGTGTGTGTATATGTGTGTGTATGTGTGTGTATGTGTGTGTATGTGTGTGTATGTGTGTGTATGTGTGTGTATGTGTATGTGTATGTGTATGTGTGTGTGTGTGTGTGTGTGTGTGTGTGTGTGTGTGTGTGTGTGTGTGTGTGTGTGTGTGTGTGTGTGTGTGTGTGTGTGTGTGTGTGTGTGTGTGTGTGTGTGTGTGTGTGTGTGTGTGTGTGTGTGTGTGTGTGTGTGTGTGTGTGTGTGTGTGTGTGTCAGTGTCCCAACCCTCACATTCAAAATCTCAACCCCAACCCTCACATTCAAAATCTCAACCCCAACCCTCACATTCAAAATCTCAACCCCAACTCAATCCTTGCCCAACACAATGTCTTTTTCAAAATGAGATTTCCACCTATATATATATTTTTTACGTTTTTTTTTTTTTTCTCTTCTTCCAATTCTGTCTTTTAAGGCTTTCAGGTTTGATGATGTAGAAAGGGGGAGTAAGCCTGCACTTTCTTCCCAGAACAAACAATGTATATTTTTTATGTTTTTTTCTCTTCTTCCAATTCTGTCTTTTAAAGCTTTCAGGTTTGATGACGTAGAAAGGGTGAGTAAGCCTGCACTTTCTTCCCAGAACTTTCTTGATCTTGCTCCCATCAAGCACCATCCAACAAAGAACTACATCAATAGGTTTAGATCCCAAAGAGTGACAGCAGCTCCAAAAGTCTCCAAAATATAAATAAATGAAATAATAATAATAAATAAATAAATAAATAAGTAAAAGTCTCCAAAAAAGTTTCAAGTCTCCAACATAAACCCAACTTTCCAAGTCTTCAAGGTATAACCACATTCCCGTTGAGTTTCCAAGATATGTATCACATTGTGAGTTATCAAGCCAGAACCCACATTTCAAGTATTCAAAATAAAACCAACTTACAAAGCCTCTTAAGGATAACTCATTTCCTGATTTTTTCAAAATTTGTGAGTCTCCAAGGTAGGCCCCATATTTAGAACCATCTTGGCAGAACCCTTTTCCTGAGTCTCCAAGGTAGTTATTTAAACTATCAAGGCAGAACTCATTTACTGATTTTTTCAAAATTTGTGAGTCTCCAAGGTAAAACTTGTATTCTGGTTCATCAAGGTATAACTTGTTCAGTGGGTATTGTCTTGATAACTCACAATGAGTACTATTGCTGTAAAACTCTTTTTCAGGATTTTGCTGGTCTCCAAGGTATAACTCTTTGGTTGGGTCATCAAGGACGAACTCGTTCTGTGGGTCTTGGTCACTCACAAGGTCTTCAACTAAGCCAACAATTTCACCCCAAGTTGCAGCAAAAGCAGTATTTTCATTTCGTATTTCAGATACAATTTCCTGTGAGAGAAAATAATAATGTATTAATTAAGTTATTTAATTATTAAATGAGTCGATGTGAAAAGGAACTGAAAATAGGGAAATAAAATCTTACCTTAATGGATAAGAGGTTTGAATCCAGTTCATCAACTTGAAGGTTTAGTTCCATACAAGTCAGAGAGTTCCAAGGAACCCCAAAGTCATCCCACTCAAGGTCTTGCTCGTTCTGTGGGTCTTGGTCGCTCACAAGGTCTTCAACCAAGCCAACAATTTCTCCCCAAGTTGTGGCAAAATCGGTATTTTCATATTGCATTTCAGATACAATTTCCTGTGAGAGAAAATAATAATGTATTAATTAAGTTATTTAATTATTAAATGAGTCGATGTTAAAAGGAACTGAAAATAGGGAAATAAAATCTTACCTCAATGGATAAGAGGTTTGAATCCAGTTCATCAACTTGAAGGTTTAGTTCCATACAAGTCAGAGAGTTCCAAGGAACCCCAAAGTCATCCCACTCAAGGTCTTGCTCGTTCTGTGGGTCTTGGTCGCTCACAAGGTCTTCAACCAAGCCAACAATTTCGCCCCAAGTTGTGGCAAAATCGGTATTTTCATATTGCATTTCAGATACAATTTCCTGTGAGAGAAAATAATAATGTATTAATTAAGTTATTTAATTATTAAATGAGTATGCTTCAATCAAAGTTTGAAAATCGGAAAATAAAAATCTTACCTCAACAGATAAGAGGTTCAAATCCAATTCATCAACTTGAAGGTTTAGTTCCACCCAAGTCTGAGAGTTCCAGGCAAGCACACAGCACACCATAGCCAGCAAAAAATGTTTAAAATGGAGCCTGGGCTTGAGGCTTTTATAGGGAAAGACTGGTGGGTGTGGTTTCCTTTGGAAATTCCCTGGGCAAGCCCACGCAGGCCTTCTTTGGGCAATTTTTTCAAAACCATAACATGCTGGAATTTTCTTGTGATTTCTTTGTGAGTCAGAGATGAACTGGAAATGATGTAAGAGTAGGTGGGGCTTAGCAAAAGTAGGCGGGGCTTAGGAAAAGTGGGCGTGGCTTATAAAAAATTACCTCATAGAAAGTGGGCGGCGCTTAGCAAAAGTGGGCGGGGCTTAAAGAAAAGTGGGCGGGGATTATAAAAATTCCACAGAAGGTGGGCGGGGCTTAGAGGAAAATGGGCGTGGCTTATTGAATACCTCGTGAAAAGTGGGCGGGGCTTAAAGAAAGTGGGCAGGGCTTTAAAAAATTCCATTTGAAAGTGGGCGGGGCTTATGAAAAGTGGGCGGGGCCTAACAAAAATAACCTGTGGCTCAGGAGGTGGTCAAACAAGAGCATTAAGAGAAGTTTATCATTTCGTAATGGCACAAAAGGGGTATCTTAAAATATATAAAGATTCAAATGTTTTGTTTTTCAATATTTTAGATGGGGATTATTGTGCAAAGAAAATTAAACTATTGAAGGAATTTGAGAATGAACAAATCTTTATAGGTTCAATGAGTGAGCTAAACAATATGCATCAGTTATTTGATAAAGAGTGTCCCGAGGCTTAGACGTTTCAGATATTTCTTTCGAATCACCTTCAACAAATCACATTACCACTTTAGTACTTGAACAAATCTTTATCTTATTGCATGGGTTATTTGAAAAAAAGTATCCCCAGGTTAAAAGGGGAGACAAATAAATATACCTTGGGATAAAAAGGGGGTTTATTTTTAGGGAAAAAGAAAATGAATCGCTGAAAATCCCCCATTCATTTACATGGGGGAAAGTGAGCCAGAACCAGTATATTCACCCTACTTACGATGGTTATTGTGAGGAAACACGAGTTGGGAAAATATAAAAATAATTACAGGGGGTGGGATGTTCCTTTCCCCATACTACAAGGGTGAAGGGATGTATCTTGGTAGAGGATACCATAAACCTAAGAGATAAAGGGGTGTCGGACATCAATTTAGAGGAGATGGGATAATTGATACTCTAATGGGTATCGGTTAAACTATTCTTAAACATAAAGACCAAATTGGTTCAACTGCTTCTGCTGTGGGAAATGTAGCAGGTGCTATAAAGAGTATAAAAGATGCCCAAAAGGAATCTCATAAATTACAAGCAATAAAAGAAATTAAGAAAGGCAAAACTCAGTTGTCTCCCCAAGAACGACAGAAAATAATTCAAATACTTGGGTCAGGGTTTCAAAAGTTTTAACATCTTTTTTCCGAAATAAATACAAGTATGGAAGCAATTGATAGTATCTATGATTTGGATGATACAACAATAATCTCAAACTCCACTAAAAAAGAAGATTATTTCAAGGTAAATGCAATAACTGGAACAGACTGGAATGCAAATGGTACAAAAAGTTTTGAAATAAATAATCAACAAACCTATTTGAATCTATCCGAAAGTTTCTTGTTGTGTAAATTTGCATTCACTAAGGCTGGGAATAACACAAATGCTACCATCGTAAATGATTTCTTCTGGAAAATGTTTGATAGTGTTCGTTTGTACATTGGAACACAAGAAGTTGAAGTGGTCGATTATGTCTCTGCTGTATCTGAAATAACAAAATTTACACTATATTCATTCGGTGATAGAATGGGAAAGGGGGCTGTCGGAGGTTTTATTCCTGATATGTCAACGGGAACAACCACAGACCCTGGATATACTCAAAGGAAATGAGCGTATAATGATGATACAAAAGCAGTTCATAGTTTTACTGTGGCAGTTCCTCTTCAAGGTATATTTGGATTTTGTGATCATGATAAAGTCTGTATGGTCTAAAAATTAGATTTCAACTACAAAGGAATGATCATGAAAATAGATTACTTTTCGGTGTTGCTAGTGCTTTTGGTGATCAAAATAAATTTGTACTTGATGAAATGAGTTGGTATACGAGTGAATATACTCCTAATCTTAAAACAGAAGAGATGTTGAACAGAAGAATTAACTCAAAGAAACCACTCAGTGTATCATACCTCAAAAGATGATGTCAACACGTTAAACTAAACCAAACCACTTACATGTGGAATTTGGGTGTTCTGGAAGGAAAGCCACGATATCTGTGGATCATTTTTTTTAAAACCAGATAGTGATACTGCTACAGTGAATAATAATGCATTGAGTGATAATGCTAAGGTGAAACAACTTCATGTTTCTCTCGATGGAACATTTTATCCATGAGATAGATTGGAAATTAATTGGGAAAAAAATGATTATGCTGAAGCATGCAAGTCTTTCCAAAAGGTGTGTGAAAGTAATGGAAAAAAAGAACCTATTTTGGATATGGCAGCATTTAAAAGTTTGTATACAATCTATCCGATTGATCTGAGTGCTCAAAAGGAAACTATAAAGTCGAATTGAGTGGATACTTCCCTTTGCATTGAAAGAGGAGAGAGTGAAGAAGTTGATACATATTGTTTGCTTTTGGAAGAAACAGAATTACAGATTAATACAGATAATGGTGTGATGATTAGTCTCACATAATTTTTTGTAAAATAAATGAGTGGCAAAGTACCAACTGGGGTATATGTTCATCAAGTCAATCTTCATAAACTATCATCTTGTGTTCAAAATCAAAAGCCTTGTACGATTAACATTAATACAATTCAAAGAAAAGGAGCAGTAAGAATTGATGTTTTGCTCACAAGAGAACAGGTTAAAATCTTGAACGATACTGGCTCACTTAAAATTAAAATGACAAAACCAATGTTGAAAAAATATTCAGGAAGAGAGATGAGTGGAGGATTTCTCCCATTTCTCATTCCTTTATTTGCTGGTTTAAGTGTGGTTGGAGCATTGACGGGTGGTATTTCAACAGCGGTGAAAACTGCCAAGGAAAGGAAGGCTCAACTCTGGGCTTAAAAAGAATTGGAAAGACATAACAAAGAGTTGGAGAAACAAATTAGTGGAAGTGGTGTAATTGTAGATTTTGCTGAAAAACGTCAAAATCTGCCTGATAAAGCGAGATTGTTAGTTGGAGATATGCTTTCTTCTATCACACAAGCAGGTGTAAAATTAACTAATAGGGTAATGGATTATATCTTTCTAATAAATAAATAAATAAATGAGCATTTATGAGTGGTTTGAAGAATTTGGAAAAAATACATCAAATTTACAACTTGTCAAATATTGTAAGAAATTAAAAATTCATAATGTGGTGATTTGTATGAGAGATGAATTAACAAACGTGCCTAAACATACCAACAATATTATTATGAACTTTGACGATAATAATGGGAATGGTTCTCATTGGGTTTGTATTTTTAATAGTCAAGCCAAATATTATTTTGATAGTTTTGGTCTTCCACCACCTGTTGAAGTCATAAAATTCTTACAGAATGGTGTTTATCAAACATTTCAAGTCCAAGAATTAAATTCCAAGTATTGTGGTCAATTATGTCTATATATGTTATTTCAACTCAACAAAAATAAAAAATTTTATGACATTATTTTTAATCTAATATAAATGACTTATGTTGGTGAAGATGGTTCTATCTTTGGTGTTTCCCAATAACTGGA
Organism: Eptatretus burgeri; assembly: GCF_056783735.1. NCBI lineage: Eukaryota > Metazoa > Chordata > Myxini > Myxiniformes > Myxinidae > Eptatretus > Eptatretus burgeri. The sequence goes on along the minus strand of NC_140965.1, from coordinate 115,315,760 downwards.
TATTGATTTCTCAAATTATTACACAAAGGCACAGGCTGAACGACAGAAATATAGTATAACAAAAAATATTAATATGAAAAATGCTTTTAAATTAAAAAATTATCCAAGCCCGACTGCCGCGAATGACATGGTGAGATTAAGTGATTTATCACAATATATATATATATATCCTTAAATAAAACGGCCGTGTATTCCAAAGATACAGAAGTGTTGATTTTATCTCCAGGTCATACAGAATTCATAGTTCCAATTAAAATAAAAAATTTTATAAAGAAGGGCGTATCGTTTGTATGAGAATAGAACAATGGGGGTATGATATGAATGATTTAGGGTATAATTGGTCATTTAAAATTGACCTCGAAGACCTGGAACAATTAAATCAGTCTCGCAAGGAAGAATATTATCCACTTGGTATAGAGAATGAGTTTTGTGGAAGCACGATTAGTAAAAAACAAATAAAATAATTTAATAAGGGTAAATATAATATTGGTTTTGCCCTCGTTTATATCATGAAAACAGAAAAAAACAGGATTATACATAATAAGTCCCACCCCTCTTGTCTCATGCCCCCTTGCTGTGAGTTGTGTGTTAGCTCTCATACGAGCCTCGACAATGTATACAAAAAAAAAAGTAAGGAAATACAAAATGATTTCACTATGAGAAGATGGGGAGGTGTTTCGTGTCATAATAATATTCTGTCATATTTCTAACACATAAATCACAGCAAGAAGACTTCAAGAAAATTATCATTTTTGTGTTCAAGCATACCTTCAAGAAAAGGGTATTCGGGATTTTAATAAATATGTTCTACAACATAAGAATCATTTATTTTCAATAAAAGATTGGCTTTATGCTGATGTTGTTTAACCGACAACTTTAGATTTAATTACGATGTTAAATAATGAAAAAATTATGAAGTTAAGAAAACGTAAGGCTCTTTTTGAAATTCAGAAGAAATTTTATTGGTTTCCTGTTGTAAAAAAAAAATATTTTGGATACAGGAATAAGAAGAAATCCCGATGAGTATATGTATGATATTCTATGGGGTGTAAGTGATTCATGGATAGCAAGGGATGAGAAAGGAGTTGAAGAAGAGGAGGAAAAGGAGAAGAGAGAGAAGGAAGAGAGGGAGAAGAGAGAGAAGGAGGAAAGGGAGAAGAGAGAGAAGGAGGATAGGGAGAAGAGAGACAAGGAGGAGAGGGAGGAGAGGGAAGAAAGAGAGACAATAAATAAATATGAAAATATGGAAACCAGTGAGATTAAAAAAAAGATTGGGGGTATTACAGAAAATAAATAAATCTCAACGTACCGAGGAGGAAAAAGCCTGGTGTTGGCTTAGTGGTTCGGGTGGCAGCTTGGGATCCCAGGGTCCTGAGTTCAAGCCCCGTTGGCTGCTGAATTAACACCAGGGGGTTGACTCAGCCTGTCATCCTTCCGAGGTCGGCGAAATGAGTACCAGTGTACTGGTCCTGTTGTATGCCCCGGTTAGAATAGGTGTACCATATCCCTGTGTGTCGTAAGAGGCGACCAGGGTTGGCGTCAGGAAGGGCATCCGGCCATAAAACATTGCCTCAAGAAAAAAGCCCAACCCCTGCACAGCAGGGAAAAATGGCTGTAAAAACGGTACTGAGGAGGAAAACAAAGAACTGAGAAGTCAATTCGCAATATTTTTGACAAGACTATTGACATTGTTCTCAAGGACAAGATATTGACTTTAATTAAAGTTTTTCATTTTTTTCTTAAATAAATGGAGGAGAGAGTGAAGACATTTCTGAGGATTCTTTGTTTTAAAAGTTGAGATTCAAATGTGCATGTTGGAAACGAAAAAGGTTTTTGCACTCTGCAGGAATTTTTCTCATAAATAAATGAGTTATTGTCTCAAATGTAAAAAGAAAACTAATGCAAAAATATTTCATATTTTAAAAGTAAAAATAATAGGGTCATACAAAAAGGTACATGTTCGGTGTGTGGTTCAAAAAAAAAAATCAATATATCTCCAAACACAAACTCGGAGGAGATATACAAAAGTTTTTATCAGGAAGTAAATTTACAACTACTGGAATACCAGGGGAATTATATCTACCAGGGTATTCTTTCTGTGGTCCAGGCACAAACTTTGATAAAAGATAAGATGAGGCAGACAATCCTTAACCATGTAGTAAACCCATCAATAGGGTTGATGAAGTGTGCATGAGACACGATATTGATTATGGGAATACCATAACGTTGGAAGAAAAAAATGAAGCCGATTGACAAATGTTGTATAATTCATCTCTGATACAAAATCCAACCTTGAGAGAAAAAGTTGATCGGTTCATCGTGAAGAAGATGATCCAGTGCTAAATTAAAACTTGGACTTGAATATTCAAAAAACTTATAGGCTCGAATGAGGTCATTAAGATTGAAGAGCAATACGCTGATGAATTACATAAACCAATATTCACAAAGTTTCGGAGAAGGAAGGTTTATTCCAAGGAAGTTGATTATATCTTATCCACTGATTTGATTGAACTCAACAATAATAAGGGGTACAAGTATGCTTTAACCATTATCGATTTGAGGAGTAGATATGCGTGGGTTGTCCCTTTAAAAAACAAAACAGGTAATACTCTTATGTTAGCTTTTCAACAGATATTTAATAAAAGTAAGAGAAAACCTAAAAAATTGTGGACTGATGAGGGTAGAGAGTTTTATAGCAAGACATTTATGAATTTTCTAAAAAATAACAGTATTACATTATACAGTACCTTTAATGAAGGAAAAGCCGTTGTTATTGAACGCTTTAATCATACCTTAAAAGAGACTATATAAAAAATTCACACAACTCGGTTCACAACAATGGTCATCTTTTATTCAGGATATTGTAGATAAGTATAACGACACGATTCACACGTCAACGAATATGAAACCATCAGAAACATTGACAAAATTAAAATATGAAAAAGAGATTAATGTCAAAAAGCCTAAGTTCAAATTGGTGATTTCGTCAGAATATATAGATGGAAATCTCATTTTGAAAAGGGTTATACAAAGTGGTGGACAAATGAACTTTTTAAAATTGTTGATGTGATAGATACAGTTCCTTGGACTTATAAAGTCTATGATTTAGAAGGGGAAGAGATTTCCGGTTCATTTTATTCACAGGAATTACAAAAGACAAAACTAAGCAGATAATACCCATGGGAGCAATGGGTTGGCGCTTCACTCCCTCCTACTATACACCTTTATGGGCACTTGAAGACCAAGTCCGAGGTGTACAACAGGGTTAAATTTTTATATATGTATATATATATATATATATATATATATATATATATATGTATATATATATATATATATATATATATATATATATATATATATATATATATATATATATATATATATATATATATATATATATATATATATTTTGTCTGAAGGGACTCGTTCTTACATCTGTAAATCCCAAACACAGAATCCACAACTGAATCGTCAGTCAAGGCTTAACTTTTGTTTGTTGGTGTGTGTGTGTGTGTGTGTGTGTGTGTGTGTGTGTGTGTGTGTGTGTGTGTGTGTGTGTGTGTGTGTGTGTGTGTGTGTGTGTGTGTGTGTGTGTGTGTGTGTGTGTGTGTGTGTGTGTGTGTGTGTGTGTGTGTGTGTGTGTGTGTGTGTGTGGTGTGTGTGTGATAATATAACAGGAAGCATAATCAACCCCAACCCACCCTTAGCCTCACATTCAAAATCCTAACCGTCACATTCAAAATCTCAACCCCAAGCCAAACCCACCCTAACCCACACATTGAAAATCTCAACCCCAACGCAAACCCGGCCTAACGCTCACATTCAAAATCTCAACCCCAACCCAACCCTCACCCAACACAGTCTTTTTTTTAAACACGTATTTCAACAATATATATTTTTATGGTTTTTTCTCTTCTTCCAATTCTGTTTTTTAAGACTTTCAAGTTTGATGAGGTAGAAAGGGGGAGAAGGAACCTTCCTGCATCTTCTCCCCAGAACTAACAATATATATATATATATATATATTTGTTATGTTTTTTTCTCTTCTTCCAATTCTGTCTTTTAAGGCTTTCAGGTTTGATAAAGTAGAAAGGGGGAGTAAGAACTTTCCTGCACTTTCTTCCCAGAACTTTCTTGATATTGCTCTCATCAAGCACCATCCAACAAAGAACTACATCGATAGGTTGAAATCCCCAAGATTCTTGGGAGAAACCACATTTCAAGTTTCTAAAATAAATCCAACTTTCCAAATCTCCAAGGTATAACCACATTCCTGTTGAGTTTCCAAGATATGTATCACATTGTGAGTTATCAAGCCAGAACCCACATTTCAAGTCTCCAAAAATATAACCATCTATCCAAGACTCCAAGGTAGAATCACAATTTCCAGAAATATTGTGGGTTTCGGTGATAGATCTCACATAATATAACTGTGGATCATCAAGAAAAACTCCATTTTTCCAATTTTTATGTTGTTCAGTGATAGATCTCACATAGTATAACTGGATCATCAAGAAAAACTCCATTTTTCCAATTTTTATGGGTTTCAGTGATAGCTCTCACATAGTATAACTGTGGATCATCAAGGAAATCTCCGTTTTTCAAAATGTCTGAAATTTGTGAGTCTCCAAGGTAGGTTCCATATTTAGAACCATCTTGGCAGAACCCTTTTTCCAAGTCTCCAAGGTAGTTATTTAAACCATCAAGGCAGAACTCATTTACTGATTTCTTCAAAATTTGTGAGTCTCCAAGTTAAAACTTGTATTCTGGCTCATCAAGGTATAACTTGTTCAGTGGGTATTGTCTTGATAACTCACAATGAGTATGATTGTTGTAAAACTCTTTTTCAGGATTTTGCTGGTCTCCAAAATATAACTCTTTGGTTGGGTCATCAAGGTCGAGCTCGTTCTGTGGGTCTTGGTCGCTCACAAGGTCTTCAACCAAACCGATAATTTCGCCCCAAGTTGTGGCAAAAGCAGTATTTTCATTTTGTATTTAAGATACAATTTCCTGTGAGAGAAAATAATAACGTATTAATTAATGATTTAATGATTATATTGTTCCGAATTCTGGCCCGTCCGGCGTGCGATTGGCCACGTAACTCGAATCGCGACCGCGTCGCCCACCGGACGGACAAATTCAGTCGTGACCCTCCTGGGACTACCGCCAGAAACCAGTCACGGGTGGGGGTTTAACACCACCACCACCCAGTCCGCAGTCCACCCGCGCGAGATAGGGTAAATCGCCGAAAGTCGATATACCTATGGTACTCGCACGGGTAATCTGCCGAGGGATGGGACCACGCCACAGGCCGACTCCGGACACGAACCGCTTAAGCGGTTCGTTCCGTATTACAGGGGTAACCGAGCGGAGTTATCGTCGGCCTTGACAGTTCCGATTAATTACCGGGATGTTGAAACCCACTACGAATCCCTTACGTGATGCAAGATGGAGATTCAATGAAAGGAAAAGACGAAGCGAAACGGGAAAACAGTTCACACAATGCACATTTATTTCACACACACAAACAAGCACATATTCACAGTCAGCAACAGTTTTCATACAGTCAAAGAAAGAACAAAAGCAAGAACGAAAGCAAGAACTACAACCGAATATGACTTACACGGGCACACTTCCACAGTTCTACTTTACAAGACTGGCGCCACACACACACATACACCAAAAGCAAAGAAAAGAAAAGTAGTGACTTCCCTGCGTGCGTCGAGTCTTCCTCCCGCGACCTCAGCTCCCAGCTCCTCCGGCGTGGTTGGTGAGCTCGTGCTTCGCGCCGGCACGTGTTGGCCGCTCGACGCCACGGACGGGGTTTCCAGCGCTATCTCAGCGCAGATAAAGGGGGGGACTGTTGATGCTCGGGGTCGGGAGAGGGGAATGGCAGACGCTCCGTCCAGCCAGCGGGGTCTCGGGACCGCACCGACAGAACACCAGACCAGACCACCAGGCGAGACGAGCCAAGACGAACGACGAGACCAGCTCCAGGATGAAGAGAAGAGCGAACCACCCCGTGTGCGCGCCTTTATAGACCGAGGGAGGGGCGTGTAAGCAAATTCCCGGATCAAAATGCATTTGGAGGCGGGGCCACGCCACCCTTGGTCAGCCATTGGTCGTGCAAAAAGGGGACGTGAGCCTCTTTTGATCCGCATTTCTGCCCAAACGGAATTCACATACATGCGCTTGGAGGCGGGGCCAAGCCACCCCACACTCGCCCATTGGACGGAGGAAAAGGGGGCGTGAAGCTTCCCCGATCCGTTTTCTCCCTCGGAAAGGCCGCCATTCGTGCTCGCGGCTCGACGCGTTCAGCACCAATCGCTGAACGGGCCCTTGACAGCCCAACGTTCAGTGTTCACAGGTGGTGCAGTTGCTGGTTGTGAAGGAGAAAGGCGAAGGTGGTGGGAGGTTTGCCGTGGTGGTTGGGCCGTTGTTGGGCGTCATTAGAGAATGGCGGGTGAGGCGATGCTTGCGGGGTTGGGTTGTGGAGGTGAAGGTAGTGGCGGTTTGGTGGAGTTGTTCGGGGGCGTTGTTGATGGTGTCGATTTGGTTGTTGGGGTGGTGTTTGGTCCAAAATAACGACAGCAAAAGAAAAAAGGCTAGCTGAAGAATTGCAGCCCGAATGGATCACATATATTCCCTCCATACAACGGGTTTGGGCTAACTACACATGAACTTACCGATATATCTCACCTGAGGACCCTTTATGGTTTAATGCGAATTTCTACAGCCATAACAATATGCTTAAATCAAACTCTGTAAATAGGAAAAGAAAATCTTACCTCAATAGATAAGAGGTTTGAATCCAGTTCATCAACTTGAAGGTTTAGTCACACACAAGTAGTAGAACTCAAAGGAACTCCAAAGTTATCCCACTCAAGCTCAGCACAGTAGTCCATTCTCAGTAAAAGTAAAAATATGTTTAAAATGGAGTCTGGGTTTGAAGCCTTAATATAGAAAGACTGGTGGGTGTGGTTTCCTTTTTCAAAATGGAGAATTCTCTGAACAAGGCCTTCGTTCAGAAATTTTTTACAAACATAACATTCTAGAATTTACTCGTGAATTCTTTGTGAGTCAGAGATTAACTGGTAATGATGTAAGAGTAGGCGGGGCTTAGTAAAAGTGGGCGGGGTTTATGGAAAGTGGGTGTGGCTTAGGAAAGTACCTCAAGAAAAGTGGGCGGGTATTATGAAAAGTGGGCGTGTCTTAAGAAAAAGTGGGCGTGGCTTATGCAAAATAAATCTGAGGCTCAGGAGGTGGTCAGATGAAAGCATTAAGAGAAGTTTATCATTTCATAATGACACAAAAGCGGTATCTTGAAAATGATAAATATTCAAATGTTTTCTTTTTAAATATTTTAGATGGGGATTATTGTGCAAAGAAAATTAAACTATTGAAGGAATTTGAGAATGAACAAATCTTAAAAGGTTCAATGAGTGAGCTAAACAATATGCATTGGTTATTCGAAAAAAAAGTGCTCCGACGCTAAAAGGGGAGGCTATTAAAATCTCCATTCACTGATATATATATATATATATATATATATATATATATATATATATATATATATATATATATATATATATATATATATAATCCCTGTGTCGTAAGAGGCGACCAGGGTTGTGTCAGGAAGGGCATCCGGCGTAAAACATGTGCCAAATCACTATGTGGATCATACGGATGATCCGCTGTGGCGACCCCTAACGGGAGCAGCCGAAAGAAGAAGAAGAAGAGATGTATATATATATATATATATATATATATATATATATATATATATATATATATATATATATATATATATATATATATATACACACATATATATATACACACATATAGGTCCGAGATCTGGACATTGCCGACATCCTCCCTAAAATCCAGTCCATACAAGTGCTGAAAAGTGTGGGGGCAAGTACACATCCCTGACGAACTCCAGTAACAACTGGAAATAAGTCAGAGATGGTACCACCACACTTCACACCACCACACGGATCTGTTTTAAAAATCCCATTCGGCTTAATCTCTGGTGCATTAAACGCATTTTCTCTGGTGATACACTAATTGGCAATGCCTCGATAACTAGGTGAATTACTAATGCTTAAACTATGCACGAAGATGAAAAGAGAACGGCGATTGGACTATTGGAATGGTTTTCCAACATGTGCGGATCCATTTAGGATGTGTGAGGACTGAGAGTAGACATGGAGTACATTGTCATGTGGAGTGCGTAACACTCCATAACTCGAGGTAAGGTGAACTTTCAAGGTCGCGAATTACGCATTTTCATGATACAGCTAGTTAAACATAACAGCTGCAAGTTACCCATCATTATTTGTTCGGAACTTCAGTTGAATAACAATGAGATAATTGGGAGGGCCAAACGAGGCCTGCAGTCGGGCCTTTCAAGACGAAGCTTTATTGTAGACCGGGAAACGTTTGCGATGTCTGGATGTCTAAAAGACTGACTTTGGTTTTCATTTGAAATTAAATGTTTTCAACGTGTCCACTACACGTCAGCCCTAGCGTTGTCACGTGTAGTGGAGCAAGGTCTTCACATGCTCGCCTCTTGGGTCCTCACGTGTGGTGGAGCTAGGTCTTCACATCCTCGCCTCTTGGGTTGTCACGTGTAGTGGAGCTAGGTTTTCACATGCTCGCCCCTTGGGTTGTCACATGCAGTGGAGCTATGTCTTCACATGCTCGCCCCTTGGGTTGTCACGTGTGGTGGAGCTAGGTCTTCACATCCTCGCCTCTTGGGTTGTCACGTGCAGTGGAGCTATGTCTTCACATCCTCGCCCCTTGGGTTGTTACGTGCAGTGGAGCTATGTCTTCGCATGCTCGCCCCTTGGGTTGTCACGTGTGGTGGAGCCCCTTGGGTTGTCACGTGTGGTGGAGCTAGGTCTTTACATCCTCGCCTCTTGGGTTGTCACGTGCAGTGGAGCTATGCCTTCACATCCTCGCCCCTTGGGTTGTTACGTGCAGTGGAGCTATGTCTTCACATCCTCCCCTCTTGGTTTGTCATGTGTAGTGGAGCTCGGTCTTCACATCCTTGCCTCTTGGGTTGTCACGTGTTGTGAAGCTAGGTCTTCACATGTTCGCCCATTGGGTTATCACGTGTTGTGGAGCTAGGTCTTCACATCCTCTCCCCCAACGTTGTCACGTGTAGTGCAGCTAGGTCTTCACATCCTCTCCGCAAGAGTTCCTTTGTGATTCCTAGAGTATTTTGCTGTAATTGATGTCATGGCAAGGTGAATGTTAGTGCCGGCACAAGTCGAAGCACTCAACGGAATGGTCGGTGCTCCTGATTCATCCGGCATACCATCATGGCTTCATGACGACCATTCGGAACTCGGAGGAATATGGCGTCAGTATTATGCACCGACCTCACAGGGAACTTGTGAAACGTCTGACGACACTTACAGCTTGTTGGGTGTGACGTGACACATGTAGAGATACGCGTCATAGTCCCATCAATAAAAATAAAATAAAAACTTTACATTCCTCGACAATCGGGACCGTTTTGTGGATCTCCAACATTGCTCCATGTGACCTATTATGACCATCGTGGAACACCTACATCACGTGACCTATTATGACCATGGTGGAACACTTAGGTCACGTGACCTATTATGACCATCGTAGAACACTTAGGTCACGTGACCTATTATGACCATCGTGGAACACAGGTCACGTGACCTATTATGACCATCGTGGAACACTTAGGTCACGTGACCTATTATGACCATCGTGGAACACTTAGGTCACGTGACCTATTATGACCATCGTGGAACACTTAGGTCACGTGACCAATATGACCATCGTGGAACACTTAGGTCACGTGACCTATTATGACCATCGTGGAACACTTAGGTCACGTGACCTATTATGACCATCGTGGAACACTTAGGTCACGTGACCTATTATGACCATCGTGGAACACTTAGGTCACGTCACACATTCAGAACTCGTACATGCCATAAAAACGTTTCGATATCGTGATGGAACAACCATGTCCGTCGGAATTCAAAGAGATGCATTTTCTTGGTTTTATAAAAAGGTGACATTTTTTTGAGCTTACAAACACCTGATTAAGGAAGCTCGCTTTGCTCCACGCATGTTTTATCAACGAGACAAAAGCAACCACCTCCTCACCACCTCCCCACCTCCACTGCTCCATCCTCCTCCTCTTCCCCGGCCTTAATTCACAGTATCCCTTGGGAAGCCCGAGGATGCAGCGACTAGTAAAGGCCATGGTGTAATATAATGAATATTGTAATAGGCCACAATTCGCCGGATGATTAACATATCCTAACGAGCACGGAAAAAACAATCCGGTGCTGGGGCGCGGGACAAGGATTTAATTAAAATGTCGTTTGCAGACATTATCGCGTGCTAATTACTCCCCGAGCCGCATGCCGTTACAGGCGAGCTTTGAGACGGCGGCTCATTAGGGAGTGTAATTTACATGGGCGCGCTTTCTGGCCCGTGGCATGAGCAAGACCCAGCCCATGCTCTACCAAGCGCGTTGGGCGGGGCAGGACCAAAGGGGGCGGGGCGAGACCAAAGGGGGCGGGGCGACACTAAAGGGGGCGGAGCAGGATCGAAGGGGGCGGAGCGATACAAATGGGGGCGGAGCAGGACCGAAGGGGGCGGAGCGGGACGGAGTCCGACAAAGATGGCTCTGGAAGTCTTGTTTGATACAAATCGTACAGCACCCACAATCCACATGTACGTACATACAGTATGTACGTTTTCAGAGTTAGTGTGCCGGAACGGAAGAATTTTTATTCCTTCCCAAAACGCTCTTTCAAACGGAGGGTTTAAAAAGGATAAGTTTATCGTGGAGTATACAAGTCGTTCCATTCTCTTGAAATATTTTTTGTTAATTATACACGAAAGCAAACTGCAAAAGCTTGAAGGTGCCCCAACACTTCAACCTCACTCTACAAGCTCATATCTGCGCCTCCAGTCCTTCACTACCTCTGCCCTCCTCAAGCCACCCCATGTAACACTCATTCATCAAAAAAATCCTCACCTGTTCACCTTCCCAAAGTCCATCTCGTTGCCCACTCGCATTCATTACTCCCCTTATTCTTCCCATTGTGTCTCATCGTCTCATCCTCAGCGCACCGCAAGGTCGGGCATCACGACAGAAAATAAATAAAGACACAGGTGGGCCCTTCGTGTATTCTTTAGGCGAAAACAACAAACGACAGGATACAGACAGGTAACGTTAGAAGAAACATTTATTAAATCTCTCATGTCTACCAGCACAATACTGTTGAACAAATGGAGCAACAAATGACTTATGCAAAGTCCATCCGCGCACACTTTGTACTCTAACTAAACTTGAAAACAAGTTTTAAAAATTGGACATTTTTTATTAATTTGTGTCTCCAAAATCTCATAATAAGGGTTTGTTGAAGATTTGATGACAAAAAGCTCAATTGGTAAAAATGTTACGGCCTGGACAGACACACTGAATCTCAATGGTAAACAAGGATTTTGATTAAAACATGTATGGCTGGTCTACCATTCACCTATGACGTCATCCTAAAAATCCTTTATTCCCCACTGGGAGAAGAATGAGAGGTGCCAAGTTTCAAATTATCTAACACAGAACGTATTAGAGCTAACACACAGAACATATAATAAAGGGGAGCAGGAGACAAGAGGGGCGGGAGAACGAAGCACAAAACAGTGGGGAACAACGACGTTAGATCTGTGGAAGGGAGAGGGATGGGTTGGGGTACACGGGGTAAACAAGATGGACACGACAAGGACTTTCAGGTCCTTACACTGCAGGGAATTTGAAGGAGGTGGGTTTGGGGTGGATTAATGGGGATAGAAAAGATCATGGTTTTGGATGGGGGAAGATAAGAGATGGTGATGAACAGATGTTTTGAAGACCGAGAGGGAAGAGTGGGATTGAAGAGGTTGTGGGAGTTTGTTCCAAAGGCAGGAAAAAGGGGAATGAAAGAGTGAAGTGGAGCAGTGATTTGCAATTTTGGTAGTTTTACCAGATGGGGTTTTTTGAAAGATCTTGAGCACCCAACGGAAATATAGGGGATACAGAGCACAGAGAGAGCGGGGGTCGGGGGGGGAGACCAGAGATGGCAGAAGACAAAGACCACCGACCTGCCTGTGGTGAGAGAAGAAGAAGCCCAAAGACTCAGCCTCATCGTGGGAGATACCAATGATCCCAAATGCCTTGGTTTCCACACCATGAAGCAGAGAAAAGTGTGAGGAAGGAGCACCAGCCCAGAAGAGAGAGCAGTACTCCATCAGACTGTGGATGAAAAAGCTTTGTATGTGGCCAGGAGCTCGGGTGGGCCAAGGAAGGACTTTGCACAACGGAGGATTCCCAGTCGGGGACTGGCTTTGGAGGCCAGGTTTGAAATGTGACTTTCCCAGGAAAGATCATGGCAGATAGTGAGACCCAGAAGCTTGAAAGAAAGGATTTCTTCCAGAGACTTGTTGAGAAAGTAGATGGGGGGTGGGGAGTGGTTTCCAAACGGTCCGTTCGGAGAGACAAAGTGAGAGTGTGAGATTTGTCAGGAATGAAAGACATATTCCACGTGTTGGACCAGTTTGTGATTTTATCCAGATCTGCAGTGAGCGAAGAAGCTGCTGCATGCCGGTCTGAGGGATGACAGATGGTACGGAAGAGGGTGGGGTCATCAACAAAGAGATAAAGAGAATTTCCAGAGAGTCGGAGAATCATTGATGAAAACCAGAAAAGGAACATAACAGAGCCCAGAACGCTGCCTTGAAGAACTCTAGCCTGGACAGGAAGAGGGGATGAAAGAACTCCATTTAGAGCCACACGGTGACTGCGACAGGAGAGCAAGTTTGTGAGACATGAGTGGAGATGGCCTTGGATACCAGAGGAAGAGAGTTTGGTGAGCAGGGCAGGGTGCCAGACAATGTCAAAAGCACACGATATGTCTTGGGATACGGCTCGGATTTCCTGTCTGGCATTGAGGGCCTCCATCCATTGTTGGGAGAGCAGAAGCAGCATATCCAGGGTAGAGTGACCTGGTCTGAAACCAAATTGATGATCGGAAATCAGGCCATTGGAGAAGAGGAAGGATTTAATGTGTGAAGCGATGATTGATTCCATAACCTTGATGATGATTGGGAGAAGGCCGATTGATCTGTTGTTGCAGGGATCTGTTTTTGCATCTTTTTTTTTTTTTTCTTTTTTACACAGGGCAGTAATGTTTGCTGATTTCCAAGCAGATGGCAGATGATGTTAAGTCAATGAGAGGGTGAGTAGAACAGAGAGAGGGTGAGCAAGAGCAGAGGAGAAGGTTTTTGGACCCCCCCTCCCCCCAGGTGGGATCTCATTTTGCCTACAAAGCGTATCAACTTGTGATTGGTGATAAACAATGCAAAGGGAATGCTCCATCTCAAGGAAAGAAAACACGATCACGTGATGAATCGATTAACAATGTTTTCCCTGATGTTTAACTCGACAGAGCTATTACAAAATTAGGGAGTGAAGTTAGGTTAGCAGAGAAAGCCGGTGGAATAATAACCTTGTTCAATGTACACAAATACAACAATAATCACAATAAAATTTGTATAATTCCTCATTCATTCAGATGGATATTGTTTTACAAATCCACACTACAATTTATTGTACGATCAAGCCTGGTGTTGGCTTAGTGGTTAGGATGGTGGCTTGGGATCCCAGGGTCCTGAGTTCAAGCCCCGTTGGCTGCTGAATTAACACCAGGGGGTTGACTCAGCCTGTCATCCTTCCGAGGTCGGCGAAATGAGTACCAGTGTACTGGTCCCGGTGTATGCCCCGGTTAGAATAGGTGTACCATATCCCTGTGTGTCGTAAGAGGCGACCAGGGTTGGCGTCAGGAAGGGCATCCGGCCATAAAACATTGCCTCAAGAAAAAGCCAAACCCCTGCACAGCAGGGAAAAATGGCTGTAAAAACGGTCATTTTTTATTTTAATTTATTGTACGATCACGAAACACCCCTCAATAGTGAATGGAATAACCCATGCGCACGATGGAACTTTGAAGTTTTAAAATCAGAGCACCTGTCCCGAGGGTGAAACCAAGCAACCCAGCGGTGCTGAAGAACAAAAATAGTTCAACAATGGGGGGAAAGGGTGAAAATCACCCGAAATTAACTTTTTTCATAACACAAGCCTCAGGACCAGTAAAGGGTCTTTGGTAATGGGACACACCTCAGCACACGTGTGAGACCAATGAGCTTGCTATTGCTTGCCAGGCCAGCCGTTCCTTTTCAACGGAGGGCTTGAGCCACTTGGTGAGTGCCCCACTCGAAACATTTAGGCCTTCAACGAGCCTCGTCTATGTGTACAAAAATAACGAAATAAAAACTTGGAAACTCAACACAATCCTGCATAGTAGAGGGTGTGTTCCATTACCAATCAGCTAGTAGAGCACTTGCCCAAGTGGCTTAAGCATACAAGCAGAAACTCCAATTAAACAATTGATAAGAAACTGCTGGCTTAGCAAGCGATAGCAAGCTTAATTGCTAATGGAACACATCAACATGCCATTTTTCCCCCCAAGGTGGAAAAAGTCTTACATGAGCCTCTACATGGTATACCAAAAAAAAGGCAACAGCGGAATTCCTCGGGATTTTTTGCAGTCGAATCAAAAGCAACGTCCATGAAGCGAGTGCGAAAACAACATGGGGTTCTCTTTTTGGGGCGTTTTGGGCCAAAATATTTTTTGTGCCCAGAGCCACAAAAAAAAAATCTTAATCCGCCTCTGGGGGGAGGGGTGGAGGTATGTGGATGAGGTGCAGAGCAGACAAAAACATCAAAAAATAAAGAAGACGAAGAAGATGATGACAAAGATGAGGAAAATGATGAAGAAGAAACATATCGTGGTGAAGAAGCAGAACATGTGTGCAGTATTTGTAAAGGAGAAACAAGGGTTGAAATAAATTCTGAAATGATTTTTTTTCAAACATGATGGATGCCTGTCTCATGGATATCCGGAAAACCTATCCGTGTGTCTGTCTGTCTGTCTGTCTGTCTGTCTGTCTGACCCAACTGCCACTGGACTCTGTCTTTTACACATGAACCCTCAATTCTGATTCTGCGATTGGACCCCAGATAGCATCAGCTCACATGTCCATAAACATGCCCTCTTACTCATGCATGCATGAATCTCTGTGTCTGTGTGTGTCTGTGTGTGTCTGTGTGCGTCTGTGTGCGTCTGTGTGCGTCTGTGTGCGTCTGTGTGCGTCTGTGTGCGTCTGTGTGCGTCTGTGTGCGTCTGTCTGTGTGTCTGCGTGCGTCTGTCTGTGTGTCTGCGTGCGTCTGTCTGTGTGTCTGCGTGCGTCTGTCTGTGTGTCTGCGTGCGTGCGTCTGTCTGTCTGTCTGTCTGCGTGCGTCTGTCTGTCTGTCTGCGTGCGTGCGTCTGTCTGTCTGCCTGCGTGCGTCTGTCTGTCTGTCTGCCTGCGTGCGTCTGTCTGTCTGTCTGCCTGCGTGCGTCTGTCTGTCTGTCTGCCTGCGTGCGTCTGTCTGTCTGTCTGTCTGCCTGCGTGCGTCTGTCTGTCTGTCTGTCTGCCTGCGTGCGTCTGTCTGTCTGTCTGCCTGCGTGCGTCTGTCTGTCTGTCTGCCTGCGTGCGTCTGTCTGTCTGTCTGCCTGCGTGCGTCTGTCTGTCTGTCTGTCTGCCTGCGTGCGTCTGTCTGTCTGTCTGCCTGCGTGCGTCTGTCTGTCTGTCTGTCTGCCTGCGTGCGTCTGTCTGTCTGTCTGTCTGCCTGCGTGCGTCTGTCTGTCTGTCTGTCTGCCTGCGTGCGTCTGTCTGTCTGTCTGTCTGCCTGCGTGCGTCTGTCTGTCTGTCTGTCTGCGTGCGTCTGTATGTCTGTCTGCCTGCGTGCGTATGTCTGTCTGTCTGCCTGCGTGCGTCTGTCTGTCTGTCTGTCTGCCTGCGTGCGTCTGTCTGTCTGTCTGTCTGCCTGCGTGCGTCTGTCTGTCTGTCTGCCTGCGTGCGTCTGTCTGTCTGTCTGTCTGCCTGCGTGCGTCTGTCTGTCTGTCTGCCTGCGTGCGTCTGTCTGTCTGTCTGCCTGCGTGCGTCTGTCTGTCTGTCTGCCTGCGTGCGTCTGTCTGTCTGTCTGCCTGCGTGCGTCTGTCTGTCTGTCTGCCTGCGTGCGTCTGTCTGTCTGCCTGCGTGCGTCTGTCTGTCTGTCTGTCTGCCTGCGTGCGTCTGTCTGTCTGTCTGTCTGCCTGCGTGCGTCTGTCTGTCTGTCTGTCTGCGTGCGTCTGTCTGTCTGTCTGTCTGCGTGCGTCTGTCTGTCTGTCTGCGTGCGTCTGTCTGTCTGTCTGCGTGCGTCTGTCTGTCTGTCTGCGTGCGTCTGTCTGTCTGTGTGCGTCTGTCTGTCTGTGTGCGTCTGTCTGTCTGTCTCCCTGCGTGCGTCTGTCTGTCTGTCTGTCTGTCTGCCTGCGTGCGTCTGTCTGTCTGTCTGCCTGCGTGCGTCTGTCTGTCTGTCTGCCTGCGTGCGTATGTCTGTCTGCCTGCGTGCGTCTGTCTGTCTGTCTGTCTGCCTGCGTGCGTCTGTCTGTCTGTCTGCCTGCGTGCGTCTGTCTGTCTGCCTGCGTGCGTCTGTCTGTCTGTCTGTCTGCCTGCGTGCGTCTGTCTGTCTGCCTGCGTGCGTCTGTCTGTCTGTCTGCCTGCGTGCGTCTGTCTGTCTGTCTGCCTGCGTGCGTCTGTCTGTCTGTCTGCCTGCGTGCGTCTGTCTGTCTGTCTGCCTGCGTGCGTCTGTCTGTCTGTCTGCGTGCGTCTGTCTGTCTGTCTGCCTGCGTGCGTCTGTCTGTCTGTCTGTCTGCGTGCGTCTGTCTGTCTGTCTGTGTGCGTCTGTCTGTCTGTCTGCCTGCGTGCGTATGTCTGTCTGTCTGCCTGCGTGCGTCTGTCTGTCTGTCTGTCTGCATGCGTGCGTCTGTCTGTCTGTCTGTCTGCCTGCGTGCGTCTGTCTGTCTGTCTGTCTGCCTGCGTGCGTCTGTCTGTCTGTCTGCCTGCGTGCGTCTGTCTGTCTGTCTGCCTGCGTGCGTCTGTCTGTCTGTCTGCCTGCGTGCGTCTGTCTGTCTGCCTGCGTGCGTCTGTCTGTCTGTCTGTCTGTCTGTCTGTCTGCCTGCGTGCGTCTGTCTGTCTGTCTGCGTGCGTCTGTCTGTCTGTCTGCGTGCGTCTGTCTGTCTGTCTGTCTGTCTGTCTGCCTGCGTGCGTCTGTCTGTCTGTCTGCCTGCGTGCGTCTGTCTGTCTGTCTGCCTGCATGCGTCTGTCTGTCTGTCTGCCTGCGTGCGTATGTCTGTCTGCCTGCGTGCGTCTGTCTGTCTGTCTGTCTGCCTGCGTGCGTCTGTCTGTCTGTCTGTCTGCCTGCGTGCGTCTGTCTGTCTGTCTGTCTGCCTGCGTGCGTCTGTCTGTCTGTCTGTCTGTCTGCCTGCGTGCGTCTGTCTGTCTGTCTGTCTGTCTGCCTGCGTGCGTCTGTCTGTCTGTCTGTCTGTCTGCCTGCGTGCGTCTGTCTGTCTGTCTGTCTGTCTGCCTGCGTGCGTCTGTCTGTCTGTCTGTCTGTCTGTCTGCCTGCGTGCGTCTGTCTGTCTGTCTGTCTGTCTGCCTGCGTGCGTCTGTCTGTCTGTCTGTCTGCGTGCGTCTGTCTGTCTGTCTGCGTGCGTCTGTCTGTCTGCGTGCGTCTGTCTGTCTGTCTGCGTGCGTCTGTCTGTCTGTCTGCGTGCGTCTGTCTGTCTGTCTGCGTGCGTCTGTCTGTCTGTCTGCGTGCGTCTGTCTGTCTGTGTGCGTCTGTCTGTCTGTGTGCGTCTGTCTGTCTGTGTGCGTCTGTCTGTCTGTGTGCGTCTGTCTGTCTGTGTGCGTCTGTCTGTCTGTGTGCGTCTGTCTGTCTGTGTGCGTCTGTCTGTCTGTGTGCGTCTGTCTGTCTGTGTGCGTCTGTCTGTCTGTGTGCGTCTGTCTGTCTGTGTGCGTCTGTCTGTCTGTGTGCGTCTGTCTGTCTGTGTGCGTCTGTCTGTCTGTGTGCGTCTGTCTGTGTCTGTGTGCGTCTGTCTGTGTCTGTGTGCGTCTGTCTGTGTCTGTGTGCGTCTGTCTGTGTCTGTGTGCGTCTGTCTGTGTCTGTGTGCGTCTGTCTGTGTCTGTGTGCGTCTGTCTGTGTCTGTCTCTCTCTCTAAGCTTGGTGTTGACAAGGTTTAGGTTGCTAGTTCAAGTTCTTAGGGTCATGAGTTTAGTTCCCATTCTACCAATGAAAGAACACCAGGTGGTTTAACTCAGCCCATCATCCTTCACGTCAGGTCAGGTCAGGTATGGGAGCAGCACGCCACTGCATCCACTTTCCGCCGGTACTCAAGGGTCCTCCGTCTGGCCATCACCCAGGCAGATGCCTGGCCCATCCCCATCTCCTTGAGATGCCGATCGACCTGTTGAAACCACGAGGCACGTCGTCAGCCCAATTGGCCTCCTCAACTCACTCGGCTCCCATGCTGAGAGAATCTGGTGAGCAGGATCAGCATCAGGAAAACGAGCCACATGTCCAAACAGGCGGAGCCGACGCTCACGGACTGTGCAGGTGTTCTCTGAAGGGACCTGGTACCAGAGTACAGTTCAGACATCAGATCGATCCGTTTTAGTTGCACCCCACGAAGACCAATAATCCTCCAGAGGGCATCCCGATTCACTGAATCAAATGCTTTACAGAGATCAACATTGGCTGCAAGCAGCCCCTGCCAAAACTCTCGTCTCTGTTCGGTGAGGACCCAAGAGCAAGGATACGGTCAATCGTTGACCACTTTTGTGCAAAGCCTGACTGCTCTGGGCGCTGGTGCTCAAGCAGATGGTGGCGAACCCCATCAAGAATTATCCGAGCAAAGACTTTGCCTGGCACTCAGAGCAGTGTCACCCCTCGGTAGTTGTTGCAGTCCTGGTAATCACCCTTCCCTTTCCAGAGAGGGACAACAAGGCCCTTCTTCCAATCAGTTGGGATGATGCCTGTATCCCAGGCAGAGCACAGAACTGCATGTAATGACATGAGCACAGCATTTCCACCAGCCTTGAGAAGTTCAGCATGGATGCCACAGATCCCTGGAGCTTCAACCCATTTCAACCGGTTCACTGCAGCCAGTTTCCACAAACGAAGGTGGACCACAGTTGATTGGAGGGTTAGCAATAGGGATTGTATCACCCCTGACGTCCAACTCAACAGCTGGTGGATCAGCCTGGTACATCCGCTCAAAGTAACTGGCCCAGCGGGCCTTCACTTCGGATGGACTCCTCTGCCAAGAGCCCATCGAGGGAATGGCTTGGATGAATGCAATGCATGAATATCACTTGACCTCAGGTAATGCTCTAACCCCTCACAGATTCCTCACACATTCCTCACACATCGGCCTCCTTGTCCACCCTCAGCGCAAGTACAGTAAGGGGGAAAGGAGCAAGGAGAATGGAGGAGAGAGGGGGTAGTGGGGGGTGGAGATGCTCTGGACATTCATTTGATAGGAGTTGAAGGAAAGTGGGGGAGGGGAAATGGCATCATTCTGCCGGCATGAGTACAGGAATGAACGAAATTGGGTATGTTAAAACTGCATATTCACAAATGGGTCAGAGTAAACAATGCCGGTGCACCACCCAGAGACATCTGTGGGGGTGGAGGGGCTTTGGAAAGAGGTTCTTCTGTTCTTGCATATGGCAGCTTAGCTGCCTGGTAGCTATCATTTCTTGGAGCATGGCTGTGTCCTTGATGCTGTGACCCTCCACCAGGATACTGGTACTCATTTTGTGGACCTTTGTAAGGATGACAGGCTAAGTCGACTCCACCTGGTGTTAATTCAGCAGCCAATGAGGCTCAAACTCAGGACCCCAGGATCTCAAGCCAGCCACCATAGCCACTAAACCAACACCAGCCTGTGGGAGGAAGCAAGCATGAGGGAAGGGAAGGGACAGGGAGTTTTCCTTCAATCGTCGAAAAAGCTGCGCAGTGTTTGCGCCTTTAATTAATTTCTACACATACGATAAGCTCTCGAATCTCTTAACCTGAGACGAATTGCGGAATTGATCCGAGCAGCAGTTTCGACTGTTAAAGTAAAAATAAAAAGCTTTCATTTGTCCAATTCACACATTTTTTGATACCCCTTCCTCTCCTCAACCTCCAGAGAGTTGTATGGTGGTGGAGGGGGGGGGTGTTGGGAGGAGGATAGCATGAGGGGAGGGAAGGGAACCATTCCTGGATGCCTTTTGAAGTGTGTTTGGGTTCATTGTCCTGCTGTACTGGGTTTAACTTTCTTACACTGGGTTGAACATTGTGCTCCAAATTTCCTTGGTAATCTCCTGATTTCATGATACCATGCACACTTTCAGGGCACCCAGTGCCAGAGGCAGCACAGCAACCCAAAAACATCACTGAACCTCCTCCATGTTTGACTGTGGGAAAGGTGATCTTTTCTTTGAAGGCTTCATTTTGTTTTCTGTAAACAAACAGATTATGTGCTTCACCCAGAAGCTCTAATTTGGTCTCATCTGTCCACAGGACATTCTCCCAGAAGGATTTTGCCTTGTTCAGGTGTATTTTGTCAAACTCCAGTCGGGCTTTCCTATGTGTGTGTCTCAGCAGTGGGGTCCTCCTGGGTCTCCTACCATAAAACCCCCTTCCATTGAGTTGGCGACAGATGGTGCGAGTTGAAACTGTCGTACCTTGTGTCTGAAGATCAGCTTGAATCTGTTTGGTAGTTGATAGAGGTGCTTTCTCCACCATTCGAACAATCCTTCGCTGTAATCTTCAATCAAGTTTTCTCTTGCGGCCACATCCAGGGAGGTTGGCTACAGGGCCATGGACCTAAAACTTCCTGATAACATTGCATACTGTAGACACAGGAACATCAAGGACTCTGGAGATGGACTTGTAGCCTTGAGATTGTCCATGCTTGGCTACAATCTTGTGTGTGACCACCTCAGACAATTCTCTGGGTTTCTTTCTTTTCTCAATGATCATTGTGGTACACACAGTGACACAAAACAGCAGGACTCCTTTTCTCTGGTTGAATGAGTGATTTTAAAATTGCAGGCACCTGCAACTCACCACAGGCAAGTTCAGTTCCTCCAAGGTAAAGGAGAATCACCTGCTTGAAATCAAATTATTTCCAACAACTTCTGAAAGGTGCCAATAACATTGCCTGGAATAAGCTAAGATTTAGGAATTTTTTAAGCTTTTTTGTTTAGTTCCACTGCAAACCAAAGAAATACATATGTGGATACCAAAATATTTTTTAATTTCAACAATTTTCTGGAAGAAATGGTGCATTATTTGAAAAAAGTGCAAGGTTGCCAATATTGTTGGCCACAACAGTATAATATTTCGATTATATACTTTAATTAATCCATGGGAGTAGATTGTATTTCCAAATAAAGACACGTTTGAATAGCCCAAAATAGCGAATCAAGACCCCAGCTTACTGACAGAGGGTTCATCACGGATTATGCCATGCTAAAATATAATTAAATAAGGCCGTTAATTATCAAAAGGGGTTTTAATGGACTCAAACCCAATTTCCACTCTTGCACTCCCTTAGAGTTCCCTGAGTATGCATGCAAAGATTCAGGCTGCTAGGTTTTATGGTTTTGGAGTTCTGGAACACACACACACACACACACACACACACACACACACACACACACACACACACACACACACACACACACACACACACACTATAAAGCTCAGTTCCTGTCTGTGTGTCACAAGCAATGCCCATTCTCCAGGTCACACCCCTCCCCCCACAACCCTTTCTCCCCTAGTGTATCAAGCACCACCCATTAGCCAGGCCACGTTTTTTTCTTTCTCGTGGGCCAGAAACGTGCCACACAAAGCCTCGACATAATTTTGGGACCTCAAACGCAGTTACATTTTGTCTACCGCACACAGTGACATGTCGCATATAACTCAATTTTTGCTCACCAGAATGAGGAGGAGGAGATTGGGACCATAATCTGTGCAGAGCGTTGGTGCTGCCTAAGCAGTGTCCTTGGCTATTGGGTACAATCCTGGATGGGTCGCCACTCCGACACAGTATACCAGCAAGCTGGCACTCATTTTGCCGACCTCGGAAGGATGACAGGCCGAGTTAACCCCACCTGTATTCATTCAACAGCTGAACTGGATTTGAACTCAGGACACGAGGATCCAAAGCCTGCCACCCTAACCATTAAGCCAACACCAGGCATACCAGAATGAGAGGAATTGCAATGACTGCTACAAACAAAATGATGACTGTATTTTTACTCTTGTAACATAAAATATCGATAAAATACATGTGCAATTACTCTTGCAGTACTTTCAGGTAAGCATGCAACATAGTACATGTTAGTCTTAAATCGGAGTTGTTTACGACGATAAAAATCAGTACTTTTTTCTTCCAATTATAATTCCCGGGAAACGCCGGCAGGAGCGATACTCAAATGGGGGTCAAAATTGTAACGTCAATGACGTCATATGCAGCAACGTCTTTAAAAAATCAAACAAAAAAAAAACTACCACGGAGGCAATCATGGATGTCATTGACATCTGTGTGATGGGATGTTTGGCCTACATAATGAATATTGAGATGAAAATGAATCTAT
>NC_140965.1:115245640-115290640 GCF_056783735.1 Eptatretus burgeri | reverse complement strand
GACGAGCCGTCCCATGGACGTCCGCACAATGACGAGCCGTCCCATGGATGTCCGCACAATGACGAGCCGTCCCATGAATGTCCGCACAATGACGAGCCGTCCCATGAATGTCCGCACAATGACGAGCCGTCCCATGAATGTCCGCACAATGACGAGCCGTCCCATGGATGTCCGCACAATGACGAGCCATCCCCTGGATGTCCGCACAATGACGAACCATCCCATGGATGTCCGTACAATGACGAGCCGTCAAATGGATATCCACACAATGACAAGCCATCCCATGGATATCCGCACAATGACGAGCCGTCAAATGGATATCCACACAATGACAAGCCATCCCATGGATGTCCACACAATGATGAGCCATCCCATGGATGTCTGCACAATGACGAGCCATCCCATGGATGCCCGCACAATGACGAGCCATCCCATGGATGCCCGCACAATGACGAGCCATCCCATGGATGCCCGCACAATGACGAGCCATCCCATGGATGTCCGCACAATGACGAGCCATCCCATGGATGTCCGCACAATGACGAGCCATCCCATGGATGTCCGCACAATGACGAGCCATCCCATGGATGTCCGCACAATGACGAGCCATCCCATGGATGTCCGCACAATGACGAGCCATCCCATGGATGTCCGCACAATGACGAGCCACCCCCTGGATATCTGCTCATCAAAGTCACAAAACATGTATGTTAAGAAAAACAAACACCTTTTATACCACAAATGGTATATTGTTTTATCAAACCTTCAAACCTTCACAACTTCCATTTACGAAAATGAAAATGTGTGGAACAAAATCAAATATAGAAACAGATAATGGGCAACGATAAACTACTTCCACCCCTTCACAATGATGCCTAAAGTCTTCCTTGTTACAAATCAAAACTCCCCAAAACCAAATCATTTCTTTTAAAATGACAGAATGACAATGAACCAGATTCCAGTAATAATGATAATAATAATAATAATAATAATAATAATAATAATAATAATAATAATAATAATAATGTTCAAAATAACAAACCCAGGAAGTTTATATTTAAAAAAGTCCAACAATACAAGGGGTTAAATGACCAAGTGCTTGTAAACAAAAACATCCTTCACCATTGGGCAGAATTACAATGAAGCTCATTAAGTGGGCGTGGTCCAAATAAAATATAACAAAATTAACATTTCCCCAAATCTATGCTTTTAGAAAGTTACACTGATAAATGGATCCAGGGAATTCCAAAGGGAAGGTAAGCTTTACATGCGTGTGCACTTCCATCGGGAATGTGTGTGTGCACTGTACCACATAGTATTTTAACTCGACCTTGGATTTTGCTTTCAAGAAATATCCATGGAATGTGAGCCTTAAAGCAAAAATACAAACAAAAGCTTAAACACAGCAGTAGTAAGGACAAAAAGTACAACTCAGGGAGGAAGTTACAGTCACAGTACACAATGGATGACATGAATGCAGAAAAACAAGTTGTAATTTGGTGATTAACTCTTGGAGAATCCCCACAAACTAAGCAGCACTATAGTACAGTTGTGGGAAAGTTTCTGCACTACCTGTTCTTAAACATCCGGTTTATCTCATCTCGATCATCTCAGGTGCTTCATCGATCTAAACATACTTCGATCAATTGAAAAAATACATTTTCACAAGTCACTGTTAACATTTTACCGCATGCAGGAAAGCAATCTTCTTTAACACTCTTGTTCGGATTTTGTTTTGTTTCGAGAAGACAACGCATGAGAGCATTGTTCTTTCTACAAGAGGCTAAATGTCACGGGTTTACGACGCCCTTTATTCACAATTTATGAGCAAAGACAGACCAGGCATTAAAAAATATACATTTTAAACTCAGGCGCACAAAAGGATTTCCATTCAACTGACAGAAAAAAATAACGATTACTCGTTAGAGGAAAACAATAATAATTTCCTTTGTCGTTAAAAACGTTAGCAGATGTTGCCGAACATTGATATATCCCTTAACAAAGAGTGGGAAATGTAGCTTCGTGCATGGTGATGATAAAGTGTATTAAAGTATGATCTATCCAATGTAAACGTGACAAAACCAGACATAAAGAGCAGCAAACCATATAAGAATCTGAACCTTAATACAGAACCACTCCTCATAGATAAAGAGTTAAACCTTAAAAATTGAACAATCTTTGGAAGTCACATGAAAAAAAAAAATATATATATATATATATATATATATATATATATATATATATATATATATATATATATATATATATATATATATATATATATCCAGGAAGCATTGAGCCCAAAATATTGAACAGAGAGAATAAACGTGTGGATTTGAGCTCAGTCGAAAATGACGGATCACCCACGTACACCATGTTCCTAAAGATGTCCATCACTGCACAGCAATTGTGCCCCGGGTTTCATGGATTCGTCAAAGATCTTGTGACTGCGGGTAGAGGAAGGGATGCATCTGACATAACTTTTTAAAACAATGCAAAAAAAAAAAAATCAGAACGTCTTAATATGGGAAAAGTGATTGTTGTTGAAAGGACGTGATAAGACAATGTCATTGAGATGCGAACAGCGAACGTAGGAGCATCGAACCTTGGAGTGGATCATTCTACGGTTACCGATTTCGCCAAATTTCTTGGAAAGTCCACCTACAAACAAAAATGGAGAGAGGTTTCGTCAGCAACCAACTGCTACAATTCCCCCACAAAGAAACACAGTCCACAAATGCATTCTTAATGCACACCATAGTAGTAGATATGAGACACAAGAGTGAGTTTTATTAAACCATCTGCAACACAAGTACATAGGACGTGTCAGTTAACTAATGACTTCACAAGTCACAACAATGAGCAAAGAAGGTAATGTAGAGGACGGTCAAGTATAATCATGACAGATTTGCACCCAAACACGTTTGCTAGGTAATAATAACGAATATTTCCATTTGAGGACCTAATGGTGTTCCGTGCTGCAAGATTGGATCGTTAAAGCACGTGAGTATAAACGCATGCCCTCACGTCATAGCCCCGGAGAATCGCCAGATGTAGGGAGAGCAGCTGCAGTGGGATGACCGACAGGATTCCCTGCAAGCAGTCTTGGGTGTGAGGAATCTCGATTGTGCGATACGCATGCTTTGTGCTCTCCTCGTCATTACGTTCACAAATCAGGATAGGGTGTCCCTTGAAGATGCAAGATTAAAGTCAAGCTCGGTAAACAATACTCAGAAGAAAAAAAAAAGAAAACGCAGAATAATTTTGCCATACTTCCACCTGTGAATCTCACCAACATCCACAATATTACCAGTTTCACCATGAACCTCAGTACATACTAATTTATGATAGCACACAAGAAACATTCAGCTACGAATGAACAAAATTCCATAACCATGAGCCAAGCAAGACCCAGTAGTCGAGAGCTAGGGCAAGCACCTCGAGGTAAATGCCAAATTGGCAAAAACTTTCTTACCTGGCGAGCCACCACCTGCTGCAGGGCATTCTGGCACTTGACATATGTTGGATCTTTCACGACAATCATGATGACTGGCATCATCTTATCGACCAATGCCAGAGGACCATGTTTGAGCTCACCAGCAAGGATCCCCTCGGAATGCATGTATGTGATCTCCTTAATTTTCTGCAATTTGAAGGAGAGATAACAAAAAAAAACACATGGCAAATCAAGTGCCAGGCAGAAAGAGCAAAGAGAAAGGAAGAAAATTGGAATTTGTTTCCCAAAATAAATTCTTCTGCAATTTTTTTCACGATGCATTTGTTGTTGTTTTTCCCACCGTTATATTTGCTCACCTAATGTCTTTTTTTATGTACAATCACTTCTTATCTAATTAAGCCTTGGTCAGAACGAAGAGAGAGAAACAGATGTGCTTGCTCATATTCAGGAGTGGGGATTTGGGGGGGGGGGAGATAGAGGAAAAAAGCCCTAATCTGGGCCTCTAAATGAACTGACAGTGCCATGTGCTAATCACCACTTTAATGGAGGCGCCTGCCACGCGCCATTGGAATAAGAGTTGCAACAATCTGCTGGAGATCACCCTGTCAAAGCATCAAATTTCACTGCCAATTATGGTGCAAGTAACAGCACAAAACGGCCCTGGTACCCTTGCTGTGGATATGCACGGCATACGGAGGGAATCAAGTACGGCATCAGGTTCACAGAGCATGCACGGCTCAAGGCAAAATACGCTTGAGGGTTAAGAATGGTGGGAGAGGATTTACGGAACTAAAAATTGGTTTATTACATACTTTTACATTCCATACGTGTTTACACGCGGAGAAAAAGCCATACTCCAAATGTTTTAACCAAATAATAATAAAACAGAGGACGGTGCAATGGGTAAAGGGCCTGCTCTCAGTCTGGGAAGTCGGCGGATCAAAATCCGGCCAAGTCATAACAAAGAATTTAAAATGGTTCTCGCTTGATGTTCAGCATTTAAAAGGACGCGAGAATGTAAGACCCGCTACTTTGCTGATGGGAATACCAATCGTTGCGTAATCGCTAAAATACCAAGTAGAGGTACAAAGTACACCACCCTCTTCCATCCATCCATTGTGACCCCACACTGTGCAGAGCGTTGGTGCTGCCTAAGCAGTCTCCTTGGCTATTAAGCACAATCCTGAACGGGTCGCCACTCCGACACAGGATACCAGCATGCTGTCACTCATTTTGCCGACCTCGGAAGGATGACAGGCAGAGTCAACCCCACCTGGTATTAAGTCAACAGTTGAGCAGGATTTGAACTCAGGACACCACCCTCTTGCCAAACAAATAAATAACAAAAACTCCAGCGCACAACATTGCTAGGGTGCATTTGACACCCGGCGATACCACTGTGCAGCACATGGAGATGGAATTGCGAGGGAGCGGTGTACAAAAAGATTGATTAATTGCATAATTAAAATAAATAAATAGCAATCACAAAAATAGTTAACGTCTTAATCAATTGGCTAAAGCATACCGAAACCACCACGGTTTCATCCAAATCTGTAACTTTTTGAAAATCAAGGCATTCACTGAAAAAGGAATAATCGATGAATTAGTTAATCAATACAAAAATACCCTTTATAGCCAAATCACTTGGTCACCGTCGTGTCAAAATATCAGCTCCCTAGCTCAAAAGCCACCTGAGATGTTGCCCAGATGAGAAAGAAAAATAAACAATTAATTAATAAATCGTTAATAATTAAGTAATTCTCTTCCTTCTATTGCTCAAATTGTCTGGGGTACGTATTAGGCACGGGCCATGCCGGGAAACACTCTCTCATGCATGCATGTTCAGGACGTTATATGCTGTGTGTACGTATATGTGTGTATGCGTGTACTGCTATGCTGCGCTGTGTCAGGGGTACTGTTATTGCTTGATGAGTGGTATTCCCTGTCAAAATGAAGCAGAATCATTTAAAATCTGCTTGTTGGGAGATTAAATCCACCAATATTCAAATTAACGCAAAAACAATTTTACCCACGACATAAAAAGAACATTGTAGCAAGTCAAAGTGATGATACATCAAACATTAGCACAGCTTAAGGGGGAGGGGGGTGCACGTGGTGCAGGGTCTGGGGCTGCATGTACCAGGGCACCCTCGAGGCACGTTGCGTAGTTGTATCCACGACCCATGACCAGCAGAGAACGCTCACGGACGAGCTCTTGTGCGAGGACCTGGATCTGATTATTCAACTCAAGAACCTGGCGAATTTGATCTGCAGCAACATGCAGTAAGTTACAACTCTAATAACACACCTTTCTCACCAACACAAGTGATGTTGACAATATTATAAAGCAATAACCAAATGCTGTATTGCTATTTTCTGCAACAAATGCTATTTTCTCCTCCATATATATATGAAAGCATATAGAGTTCTCCAACCTTTAATTAACCAAACAATGACTTCACGTTTTGGTCAGTAACACGCAATACAAGGTGCCTCTGCTGACCTCTCTCAAGAGTGAAGAAAATAATTCCAAAAACCCTTATCAAGCAGAACGAGCTGGTGGGCCAAGCCGGACAAACCAAACAAACAAAATCTGGACATACAATCCTTACTTTTCTCCAACAACCTCAGTTCACATCAGAAATTCTGATTCAGACCAAGTCACTCTACCCTGGAGATGCTGCTCATACTCTCCCAACAATGGATGTAGACCTTCAAAGTTTGACATGACATGAGGGCCATCCATCTGGACATATCTAGAACTTTCAATACAGTCTGGCATCCCGTCTTGCTCTCCAAACTCTCTGCCTATGGGATCCAAGGCCAACTCCACAGGTGACTTACTGACTTCCTCTATTCTCAGAGTCAAAGTGTGGTGCTCAATGGAACCCTTTTATTTCCTCTCCCTGTCAAGGTTAAAGCACCCCAAGATAGTGTTCTGTGCCCAGTTGGAGAGGAGATTAGGACCATACTCTGTGTAGAGCATTGGTGCTGCTTAAGCAGTCTCCTTGGCATATTCCTGGACAAGTCACCACTCCGACACAGTATACCAGCATACTGGCACTCATTTTGCCGACCTCGGAAGGATGACAGGCCGAGTTAACCCCACCTGGTATTAATATAACAGCTGAGTGGGATTTGAACTCAGGACCCTAGAATCCAAAGCCCACCACTCTAACCATTAAGCCAACACCAAGCATCTGTGCCCAGTCTATTCCTGATGTTCATAAACGATCTCTCTGACTCTCTGAAAAATCCACTTGATCTAATTGGTGATTACTCCACCCTCAGCCATGACATCCTCATTCTTCGGATAGTCAGGCAGCAGTCCATTTCCTCTCTTCAGACCTTGACAAAAATGACAATCTGGTCAAACACTTGGAATATGTCTTTCAATCCAGACAAAATCCACAATCTCAATATATATATATATATATATATATATATATATATATATATATATATATATATATATATATATATATATATATATATATATATATATATATATATATATATATATATCTCTCTCTCAAGTAAAACTCAAGGTGGGGAACCCGATCGAAGCAAGGGAGGAAATTTTTCCATTTATGATGACCGTCTGATGCCCCACGTGGAGATCGGTTTCTGAGGTTTGGTACATGGAATGTAGGGACAATGACAGGGAGATCTGGAGAAGTGGTTGAAACATTGGTCAGAAGAAGAGTGCACATATGTTGTGTGCAGGAGACACGGTGGAAGGGAAGTGGTGTGAGAATGGTGAAGGGAAGGCAGGGGCAGAAGTACAAGTTTATGTGGCAAGGGTGCCCGGAAGGCGTGCATGGTGTTGGTGTAATGTTTTCTGAGGAGTTTGTAGACAGTGTAGTGAGTGTAACTAGAGTGAGTGAAAGGTTGATGATGGTGAGAATTGTGATCGGAAATCTCTTGGTGAACGTCATCTCGGGATATGCCCCGCAGGTCGGTCGAAGCGATGAAGAGAAGAACATGTTCTGGTGTGCGATGGAGAAGTTAATGGAAAATGTGAAAGATGAGGAAGTTGTTGTGGTTGGAGGAGACTTGAATGGACATGTGGGAAGGAGTCCAGACGGTTTTGAGGGAGTCCATGGGGGTTATGGATATGTTGTGAGAAATGGAGAAGGTGAAAGGATCTTGGAGTTTGCTGATGGAGCTGATTTGTTGATCTGTAATACTCAATTCCAGAAAGCGGATAATAAGCTTATTACATACACGTCAGGTGGGTTGACGACAACCATTGACTACGTGATTATGCGTCAGCGAGATAGGGGAAACCTCTGGGACACAAAGGTGATCCCAGGGGAGGAGACTGTTTCGCAGCACCACCTGGTTGTCTGCGATACAAGGGTGAAAGGTGCGCGGAGAATTCGGCGGGTGAAGTACCAACCGAGGATGAAGGTGTGGAGGTTGAAAGAGGCGACAGTGAAGGAAGCATTAAGAGAGAGGCTGAGTATGGTTGAAGATGATGTGGTTGAGCTTGAAAGTGGTTGGATGTCAATGAAAGATAGTCTATTGGGAGCCGTTGGTGAGGTATGTGGATGGACAAAAGGACCACCGAGGCACTCGGAAACATGGTGGTGGGATGATGAAGTTGGAAAGACGATTGAAGAGAAGAGGAAGAAGTTCAAGGAATGGCAAAAGGCAAAGGATACGGTGGAAGAAGAGGCTGCACATGAAAGTTATAAGGAAGCCAAGAAGGCTGCAAAGAAAGAGGTTGCAAAGGTGCAGGAGGCCCATAGGAAAATGTTCGGAGAACGCTTGGATTCGGAGGAGGGTAAGAGCGGTATTCAGGATTGCAAAGCAGATAGCGAGAGAGAGATTTGATGTGACGGGGGTGAGTTGCTTGAAGGATGAAGTGGGACAAATTGTTGCGGACTCAGATGGAATTAAAGGAAGATGGAAGAGATATATGGAAAGGCTGTTGAATGTAGAAAATGAATGGGATAGCAACATCGAGAGTAACCCGGTTTTAGGAGCAGCAGAGAAGATAACTGAGAAGGAAGTTGAGGAAGCTATAAGAGCAATGAAGAGTAGAAAAGCAGGAGGACCAACAGGAGTTGTGGGAGATATATTGAAGGCAGCGGGAAGTTGGGGTGTGAAGAGAATGACAGAGATCTGTAATCTGGTGGTGAAAGAAGGCCGCATTCCAGTGGATTGGGAACCGAGTACCCTCGTCCCTCTGTACAAGGGGAAAGGTGACCCTCTGGACTGTGGCTCCTATAGAGCAATAAAGTTATTGGAGCATGGAATGAAGGTAATGGAAAGGGTGTTGGAGAAGAGGATAAGGAAGAAGGTAAAGATTGATGAAATGCAGTTTGGATTTATGCCAGGAAGAGGAACGACAGATGCAATTTTTATTGTAAGGCAGTTGCAGGAGAAGTACATGGAGAAGAGGAAGAAATTGTTTTTTGGGTTTGTTGATCTAGAGAAAGCATTTGATAGGGTCCCACGTGAAGTTATGACATGGGCATTGAGGAAGTTAGGAGTGGAGGGATGGTTGATCAGAGTAATGATGGACATGTACGAGAGAGCACGCACAGCTGTAAGGACAAAGGATGGGAACAGTGGTGAGTTTGAGGTGAGGGTAGGAGTGCACCAGGGGTCGGTACTAAGTCCACTTCTATTTGTAGTTGTGATGGAGGTGCTGGCTCGGAGGGTAAAGGAGGGTTTACCGTGGGAGCTGCTGTATGCAGATGATCTGGTGTTGATTGCAGAGAGTATGGATGGACTGAAGGAGAAGATGAACAAGTGGAAGGAATGTATGGAGGAAAAAGGTTTGAAGGTGAATATCGGAAAGACGAAGGTGATGGCAAGTGGTAAAGCATGTGGTGAGGTGGAAAGGACTGGGAAGTGGCCGTGTGCTGTGTGCAGGAAGGGTGTCGGAGTGAACTCCATTCAGTGTACAATGTGTGCTGAATGGGTTCATCGAAAATGTAGTGGGGTGAGAGGGTCATTAACCAGTGTGGCAGCTACATTCAAGTGTAAGGTGTGCATCGAGGGAGCAGCAGATGAAGGAATTGTTGAGTTGGATCTTGGAGATGGTGTGAAGCTGGAAGGGGTGAAAACATTTTGCTATCTCGGAGACATGCTGAATGGAGAAGGTGGATCAGACTCTTCGACGGTTGCGAGAGTGAGATGTGCATGGAAGAAGTTTTGGGAACTGAGTGGCGTGCTGACGAAGAGGGGAGTGTCGTTGAAGCTGAAGGGAAAGATGTATGCTCCATGTGTGAGGAGTACGATGATTTATGGGAGTGAGACATGGGTACTGAACATGGAGCAGCAACAAAGGCTGGAAAGGGTGGAAATGCGAATGGTTCGGTGGATGTGTGGAGTATCGTTGAGAGAGAGGAAGACAAATGATGACTTGCGGAAGATGATGGGAATAGAGTCTGTGATGGAGGTTGTGAAGAGAAACAGGTTGAGATGGTTGGGTCATGTGTTGAGGAAGGATGAAAGTGACTGGGTGAGAGGAGTGTTGGAAATGAGTGTAGTCGGAAGTAGAGGACGGGGAAGACCGAGAAAAACTTGGCTAAATGTGGTGGAAGAGGAAATGTGGGCAAGAGGATTAAGAAGGGGAGATGCAGAAAACAGGGTAAAGTGGAGAAGATTGTCATGGGGCCCGCAAGGCTAACCCCTGCTTTAGCAGGGAAAATGGCCTTTAAATGCTTGTGTGTGTGTGTGTATATGTGTGTATATGTATATCTCTCATATATATATATATATATATATATATATATATATATATATATATATATATATATCTCTATCTGTATATCTCTATCTGTATATCTCTATCTGTATATCTCTATCTGTATATCTCTATCTGTATATCTCTATCTGTATATCTCTATCTGTATATCTCTATCTGTATATCTCTATCTGTATATCTCTATCTGTATATCTCTATCTGTATATCTCTATCTGTATATCTCTATCTGTATATCTCTATCTGTATCTCTCTATCTGTATCTCTCTATCTGTATCTCTCTATCTGTATCTCTCTATCTGTATCTCTCTATCTGTATCTCTCTATCTGTATCTCTCTATCTGTATCTCTCTATCTGTATCTCTATCTCTATCTCTATCTCTATCTCGCAAACACTCCCATATACTTTCTTAACCAATCCTCTTGAATAAATTCAGTCATTCAAACTTCTGGCTCTCACTATCAGCCATGATCTTTCTTGGGCAAACCACATTTCAAAGTTGGCCTCTCAAGCCAGCTGCTGACTGGGCATCCTCCGTCATACGCATGAACCCCTCTACTACAAGGTCTTCATCAGCAGCTTGATGGAGTACTGCTCTCCCCTCTGGGCTGCCACCCGACCTCACACTTTGTTTAGCTTGATGCCGTGGAACCCAAAGCCTTCAAGATCATTGCAATCTTAAGAGCCCCAAGACCCCTAACACTTGTCACCACTATTAGACCATTTAGAACCCGATAGACGATATAGATCCCAAGGACTCTATAGACCTCATTAGACCCCTACCCCGAAGACCCCAATCGACTCTTTTGAAGCACAAGATTCCTAAAACTCTGTAGAATACCAAGACCCCCTAAGACTCTATAAACCCCGTTAGACCCTTTAGAATCCAGACACATTTTACCTTTAAGACCCTTTTGACACTTCACAATTTAGACCTTCATACACTTTAGACCCCACAGACCCTTTACACACCCCTGAAGTCCCTTGACTCCCTTTAGACCCCTTACTTCCTTCAGACATGTTCCACAACTTGGACCCTTGACCATTTAGAGCTTTTTAGACACTTTAGACCCCTTTATACCCCTTAGACATTTACTTGCTTTAAAGATAATATCCTAGAGACCCTAACTACTGTTGGAGCATACATTTTAGACCTTTAGACCATCTAGAACCTTTCAGGCACACATCACGCAAACACCTATAGACTTCTTGCAAAACACAGACTATACTTTTTTCAGCAAGTTATGCACAAACTCTACCGACCATATATATAGTAAATAATCAGAGCTATAAACACAGCCAACAAACGCGCGCACGCACACACACACACACACACACACACACACACACACACACACACACACACACACACACACACACACACACACATACACACACACACACACCTTCGTCTATTCCTTCAGGATGGGGGAGGTTAATAAACCAAGATAAAATACCAATTTAAAATTCTAAACAAACAACACACCAAACAGCAGAAGATTGTGATGAGGATGGACACCGATTTTCCCCGGTCACGAAAAATGGACAGAATTCACGGAATTCGTCCTTACAAATGCAAAACGATTGACATTTGCGAGAAAATAGAAATGGATCGATCTAATTTTGGGGCAAGTTTCGGCTAGATACTCAAAAAATAAATAAAGCGAGCGACCACAGCCAGATGGCACCCCAGGTGCAGTCTGGGTAATAACCGTAAGTGATCCAGATCGTGACTCGCAACTCACAGCGTTCTCGGAGGATCAGAAGTCAGCGATGAAATTTCGATGTCATTTTATCTGATCACACACAATTTTTCCTGTATTTTGATGAATTTTGCTAATCCTCTGTATTTTTCCCGATACTTTCATGCAAATAGAATATCCGTTGTGTGTATGGTGATTTATTGAAATTTAACAACTTCTCATGTATAGAGTAAACGTCACAAAACGTACTTTTCACGTCCTCAAATGGAATTTCCGTTTCATTAATTGCCTGAAACGGAATTTGGCGTTTTCAAACAGGAAAAGCATTCATTTTGAAACGGGAAAAAAAATCAATGTCCCGACAAATGATGTGCGTAGAGCAGGGTGACACACAAAAAGCACAAAGGTACTTACATTTCCAAAAAGGTCTTGCATTTACATAAAGTTAAATGTATTGATCTTGATTATGCCCACGTTTTTTGAGGGGATATTGTAATCGGCTCCGTCCCTCTGTCTGTGCATCATGCTATCTCCTCCTAGGTTGTTATGATCACCACGTGTCACGAGCAGCATCATTTTTGAGGTCAAAAGGTCAAATACCAAAAAAAAAAAAAAGTAATGATGGGCATATTTTAAAATATCTTTGATGAAACTTTGAATGATGCAATCAACATTGGGAGGAGAGGAGGAGATTGGGATCATACTCAGTGCAGAGCGTTGGTGCTGCTAAAGCAGTCTCCTTGGCTTTTGGGCACAATCCTGGATGGGTCGTGACTTCGACACAGTATACCAGCATGCTGGCACTGATTTTGCCAACCTCGGAAGGATGACACGCCAAGTTAACCCCACCTGGTATTAACTCAACAGCCGAGGGGGATATGAAATCAGGACCCTAGGATCCAAAGCCCGCCACCCTTACCATTAAGCCAACACCAGGCATGGGGATGCATGAAATAATGCAATGATGTTTTTTGGATTTGATGCCCCAGAGGGTAGGGACTTAGGGTCATGGGGGTTCATGCCCCAGAAAGTGGGGTCATAGGGTCACAGGGGTCAAAATTATTTTTTTTTGTATTAAACTCAGATTTGATATTGGGTCATTCCTGGTGGAACTTTAGTATAGTTTACTCAACTGCACTCTAGTTTACTTTGTAATCACAATGTGCAAGAACAAATGCATCCTTTTCACATCGAATTGGTTGGACAATGTCGAGGCAATGCAAATGAATGGGAAAGCGATGTTGAAACAAATTGAAAGGAGGAAGTCCCATGCAGAATATTTTGATTGACAAAGGGGAGATTTTAATGAAGTGCTTTGAGAGTAGCAGCCACCTTGGAGTACTCGCAGACCGTCGATGATCTCTCTCCGTCGCTGTTGCATGGAGAGACGATCGTCACACATCATGAGGCTAAACATTACCATGGCCACAAACTGGCTTGTGTAAGCCTAGAAGAGATAACAACATGGGTGTTGGGGAGTTGGGAGCAAATGAAAATGCAGCAATACAAGATGACACGCAAATTAAAGCTATTTTGGTTAACAGAAAGGACATTAAAGGTTCTGGGTATTTCTTTTGTTTGGGTGCAAAGTCGAGGTTCATGGAAGTGCATGAACAACATAATAACGGAGGGGTGAATGGGAACGTACTGACAGTTGGGTGGTAGGGATTCAACTGGACACAGACAAGCAGGTGGATGAAGGAAATGCAAGGAGGACAGGGGACAAGGATAATAATCCACACATAAGGAGGACTGGGTTAGGGTTAAGGGAAATAGAAAAAGATCAAGACAAGTAATAAAAATTGCAAACAATGAGAACTCCACTCACTGTATCCAAAAAAAAAAGATTCCTGCTGTTATACAAGCTCATGCACTACCTTCATTCAGTACCAAACACTTTCCTCTCCCAAAAGTCTTTTTGCCAAGCAAATACAAATAATCTCACTCATTAATGTTATTAATCAATCTCCTCACTTTGGCAAACCTGTGTAATATGAGAGAGTGACAAATTTTCATACCTTGGTACTGGCCACTCCGATTTCCGGTCCAGCATTGATGTGCACGCCACAGTCTGTCTCACGGGAGATAGAACTCCCCACGGTGTTGGTAATTCCTACAGTAAGAGCCCCGCGGCCCTTACAGTATCGAAGAGCAAGCAGGGTATCTGCAGTCTCTCCTGGTGGTACAGAAGTTATCCATCAGAGCTCAGACGTAAAACAACTATATATATATATATATATATATATATATATATATATATATATATATATATATATATATATATATATATATATATATATATATATATTATATCCAAATTATCAATGATTTGAAAAGAGGTTGTACATTCCATGTCCATGTGCAGTATGAGACTCATCGCGGTGATTTTTTCAAAAGCAAGATACTTTGCAAGAACAAAATCACCTCCATTAGAACAGATCACCACAACTTGATCGAGATCGACATCAACATCTCAGACTGCTGACACACTGAGTGCCAAATACAATGTTGCTCTCCCAAGTAAAATGCCAAGGAGATTTAAGAATCCTTTTGGCTGTTGCAGACTGTTTCAAATTAGCCCCCCCCCCCCACCCCCAGCACAAACCACAATGCAGACGTTTTATACATTCTACAGTTTAAGGCTTTAACCTTTTAATGGTTTTTTTTTTGCAGGAAGTCAGTGTGTGCAAAAGTATGTCCACATACTTTTGGCCATGTAGTGTGTGTGTGTGTGTG
This sequence comes from Eptatretus burgeri, assembly GCF_056783735.1. NCBI lineage: Eukaryota > Metazoa > Chordata > Myxini > Myxiniformes > Myxinidae > Eptatretus > Eptatretus burgeri. The sequence continues at coordinate 115,276,022 of NC_140965.1, read as the reverse complement.
TGTGTGTGTGTGTGTGTGTGTGTGTGTGTGTGTGTGTGTGTGTATATATATATATATATATATATATATATATATATATATATATATATATATATATATATATATATATATATATATATATATATATATATATATATATACATATATTGTTGTGGATCTCACCGCGCCGACGTGCGGGCGACCGCTTTTAGCTAATTACGGCTGCGCGCCTACCGGCCGCGGCAATCCAGTCGCAGCTTTCGGATCAACGCTGAAATCCAGTAATGGGTGTGTTTTTAACCACACCGTAGATCAACCAACTTTTCTGTCCACACGCTACAGGGTTGATCGCCGAATTGTCGATGTACCTAATTATTCGCGCAGACAGAAATGCCGGGGATTTACACCTCAATGGAGCCTGCACGAAAACGAGCCGCTTTTAAGCAGCTCGTTCCGTTTGCGATTTGCAGAGCGGTTTTATATCGCCAAGCCCCGTCAGATCCGATTACTTTATCGGTGTTAAAAACCAGCTAATATTCCGAATGCAATTATGGCCGTTCAATGGAGGAAGGGATGCAACGAGCAGGTGAATATTCAAACAAAGGGGACATTTATTTAGAACACATGCACGCATGCAGTCAAGGCAATGAATGGGGGTAGGGACAAGACAGGAGCAAACAAAAGAACTACAGCCGTTCTATTTATTATTTACACAATCACTTAATCAGTTCACTACTTAAGGACAAGGCGCCACAACTTCCATGCAAAGAAAACCCCAGGAAAGGAAAGGGTAGAACAGGACCCGTAGGCCTTTAATGTTCCACGGAGCTGTGAAAGAGCTCCGCGAGACCGTGCAGGTTACCTGCCACCCTCGTGGTGACTCACTGGACGAACCTCGATGTCTCGCCGTCAAAACAGCAGCTGGTGTGATGGCGACTCGGTTGGTCCAGGCCTCGCCGTGCGGCCTGGTTGATCGGGCCTAGCTGACGACGCCTCAGAGGAGCGAACGGGCCTTGCTCTTTTAAGAATTGATGCTCTTTTAATAGCACGCCCACTCCTCAGCGTCGCTTGGACCATCCCGGGGCCCGGTCTCCTCGGACAGTTATGTCGCTGTCTGGCGACTTCTTGCCGGCTGCCTCCACCGACCAACAGCCCTGCACTGGACTCAAACCTCTCCCGGACCCCACGCTCTGACAAGCAACAGCCCTGCACTGGACTCGAACCTCTCCCGGACTCCAAGCTCCACTGCGCTCTGATGAGCAACAGCTCTGCAATGGACTCCAACCTCCACCGGACTCCAAAGCTCCACTCCGGACTTTCCAGCTCGACTGCACTCTGATCCTTCCAACTCGACTGCACTGCACTCTGAACGAACTCCACCACAATCCCAGACTGGACCACGAACCCAGACTCCAGACGAACTGAGACTCCAGGCGAACTCCTCTCAACTGAAACATGAACCCAGACTCGTCCCCAACTGACTCCCGGGGCCTCAACCCCGCCTTTTATAGAGTTTGGGGGGGGGGTGTTTGGTCTTTCACCTATGCCCCTTCACCCTCCGCTGGCTCCGTCCCTTTTGTCATTTTGATCTGATCTCGCAGTCCTGATGCAGACAAAGCGGACATGGTAGAGATCACTGGCCCTCGCCCCGACGAGGGAGTCCCCACGTCTGTCGGCGGAGATTCCGCTCGTCCTTGGAATGCCGTTGCTGGCGAAAAGATGGCGGGGTCTGTGTAGATGAAGGTGAGGAGACGTTGTTTGTTTGTTGATGTTGTGAGGGGATGTTGGCAGTTGTCGCGAAGGTGGTGAGGAGATGTTGGCGGTTGTCGCGAAGGAGGTGAGGAGATGTTGTCGGTTGTTGGTTAACGTGGTGAGGAGATGTTGGCGGTTGTGGAGACAGTGGTGAGGAGATGTTGTTTAAAATAAAGATAGAAAAGAATAATACTACCTCAAGATTGCACAGCCCGGCTCACGAATAAATCCCGTTAGACATCGGTGGGGAAATCTATCTGGACACACACTTATCGACATAACTGATCTTCGGGGAACCTGAATGGTGTTCTGTGAATTTCCACAACCGTAACAATATAAAATTAAAATTGATGAATTCGTGTGTGTGTGTGTGTGTGTGTGTGTGTGTGTGTGTGTGTGTGTGTGTGTGTGTGTGTGTGTGTGTGTGTGTGTGTGTGTGTGTGTGTGTGTGTGTGTGTGTGTGTGTGTGTGTGTCAAGTTTCTTGTGCAGTTCTACTGGAGCGTTCTGATGTGGAATGTGATATCCAGAAATGATTGGCATGATCTCTTGAGTTCATTAGGCTATTTAAAGACAAAAAAATCCATTAGAACTCCAATGTTATAAACGCAAACCATGTTAAGGTGTCTCGAGCAGCTTAATAGGTCCTTCTACCATAGCATGGTATTCTAATTACAAAACAAACGAGAAGGGCACTTGGTAGAGCGCATACCTCCGCCACGCAATGCCTGATCCACGAGAACATATCGGGCCCAATACATTTTTGAAATATCATGCTATATATTGTTGCGGACCCGAGGTCGCGGGGGTACTACGAGGGTGGAGGTATCTCTGGTTCTCCCCCCAAACTCACCGGGAATTGAGCCATCACACAATAATAAGTCCATGTCGCTGATCGAATGTGAATGCCAACAATTTAACCACGTGACCCAGTGTACTCCGTCTAGCGACCATTTAACTGTTACACATGCAGTCTCCTTATCGGGGAATCGCACCCTCGTTGAGTACTTGAGTTAAATTTACCATATCAAGTGCAGCCGAGCGGACCTGCCAAGTACACACCGGCTAATAAACAGATTATTTCCTCCACCACCGAAGGTGAAGGAGGTTATGTTTTCACCCCTCTGTTTGTTTGTTACTTGCAAAACCGAAGATTTTTCAAGTATATTGGTCAATCTATTTTGTTATTCTGTCTGTCTGTCTGTCTGTTAGTCTGTCAATCGGCTACAGGTCGCAATTTTAAACCAAATTTCATGAAACCACCACATGGTAGAATAGAGTTTGTCAAAAGGAAGAAGCCTATTTTTGAGGTCAAAAGGTCAACATCGACCAAAGGTCAACAACAAAGTTGGTATTTCTAAAATCCTCAATTTTCATCCGATTGACTTGAAATTTGAAGAGGATTTATATTTCAGGTCACTGAATTCCACCAACCAATTATTTTTGAGGTCAAATTTGTTTTACGGATTTTGCAAGTATCATGCTCTGCATGACATCGTGAAACATGACAAACATAAACGTAAACATCCAGAGCAAATACATCCGGATCCGTCCACAACGTTTTGAGATATCCAGCACACAAACAAACAAGGAAGAAAAAGACATCGTGCAGAGCACTATGCTTGCAAAATCCACCCCCCCCCTCTCCAAAGGTTGCCATGGATACATCAAATTGTCCATTTCATTGAGATTAAAATTGACAATCTTAATGAAAGCTCAGGTCAATCGGATGAAAACTGATTATTTTTCAGATTGAAATTTATGATTTCACAAGTTTGACCTTGAGTTGACCTGTAACCTTTTGATCTCAAAAATAGTTCGTTTCCAAATTCAGTGACGCACTATGCAATTGCTGCTTAATTGTAAGGTTTCAGGAAGGAAAACAGGGAATTAGGAGGTGGGTTTGGGGTGGATTGATGGAGGTAGAAAAGATCAAGTTATTATGGATGGAGGAAGATATGAGATGGTGGTGAACAGCTGTTGTGAAAACCTGGAGTGAGGAGTGGGATTGAAGAGAGTGTGTGAGTTTGTTCCAGAGGCAGGAAAAAAAGAGGATTTAAAGAGTGAAGGTGAGCAGCGATTCGTGATTCTGGTAGTTTCACCAGAAGGGGGTTTTTGGCAGACCTTGAGCGCCCTGCGGAAATATCGGGGGGACAGATCACAGACAGAGCCGGGGAGGGGGAGGGCAAGGCCAGAGAGGAGACGGTACAAGACAAAGACCACCGACCTGCCTCTGGTGAGAAGAAAGTCTCAGCTTGATCACGGGAAACACCATTGATCCTAAAAGCCTTGGTTCCCACAGCGTGATGTCGAGCAAGGTATGAGACAGGAGCACCAACCCAGAGAGGAGAGCAACATTCCATCAGACTGTGGATGAAAGCTTTGTTGGTGGTTCGAAGCTCAGGGGTGCGAAGGAATAACTTTGCACGACGCAGGAATGCCCAGTCGGCGACTGGCTTTGGAGGCGAGCTTGGAGATGTGGCTTTCCCAGGAAAAAATCATGGCAGATAATAAGGCTGAAAAGATTGAATGAAAGGACTTCTTCAACGGGATTGTTGAGAAAGTAGATTGGGGGAATTTTCCATGATATTTCATGAAAGGGGTATAGCATGACATTTCAAACATGTACTGGGCCCAATACACTCTCGTGGATCAGACACTGCATGGCAGAGGTATGCACTCCACCGAGTGCCCTTCTAGTTTTTTCCAATGTTGAACTTTGACTTGCATACGAGGCTGCCATCTAATTATTTCAAATGTAACCATAAAAGCTGGCAATGGTGAAGGGAGGAGTACTTTGGATGAAATTTCCAACATGATTTCATTTCATTCTTTGCTGTTATGGAAAGGCTAAGAGTGCACATGTCCAAACTCCCCCAAACGTCTTAGTCATGAAAGACACTGCCTTCCTCTTACTTTTGCAATGTGTGTGAACTTTTTTTTTTTAACAAAAAAAAGAAATGTACACTTTTGTGTCCTTGTTTCTACAATGTTGTACCAATTATGGAAAACAGACTTTGTAAAGAAAGTGTTTCTTCATTCCAATATGTTGTAAATCATTATCTTGCTTCAAAACTCTTCATCTCAGTACTAGAAACACAAAGTTGGAGCATGAATAAACCACTTCACAGAAAATGTAAAGAGCTGTGAAAAGTTCGAAATGAAAATACAATAAAACCATTCAAGCTTACAGCATTTTGTTTTTCTTGGCAGGGGGCATTTTATGTTAAAATATTTTGTGTGGGGTTAATAAACACCCCCAAAGCGCTTCACAAGCTTCATGTGTGCGTGTTTTATCAAGAAAATATTCACATCTGTTTCGCATACACGAACAAACATGCAAAGCATTAGCAAAGATAATGGATGGATTGTATGGAGAGAGAGAGAGAGAGAGAGAGAGAGAGAGAGAGAGAGAGAGAGAGAGAGAGAGAGAGAGAGAGAGAGAGAGAGAGAGAGAGAGAGAGAGACAGATAGACAGACAGCGAGAGAGAGACAGACAGAGACAGACAGACAGACAGACAGCGAGAGAGAGACAGACAGAGACAGACAGACAGACAGACAGACAGACAGAGAGAGAAAGAGAGAGAGAGAGAGAGAAAGAGAGAGACAGAGAGAGAGACAGAGAGAGAGAGACAGAGAGAGAGAGACAGAGAGAGACAGAGAGAGAGAGACAGAGAGAGACAGAGAGAGACAGAGAGAGACAGAGAGAGACAGAGAGAGACAGAGAGAGACAGAGAGACAGTAAGAGACAGTAAGAGACAGTAAGAGACAGTAAGAGACAGTAAGAGACAGCAAGAGACAGATAGACAGCGAGAGAGACAGTAAGAGACAGAGAGAGACAGCGAGAGAGAGAGACAGAGAGAGACAGAGAGAGACAGAGAGAGACAGAGAGAGACAGAGAGAGACAGAGAGAGAGATAGAGAGAGAGACAGAGACAGAGAGAGACAGAGAGACAGAGAATGACAGAGAGACAACACATGGTGCAAGGATTTCTGAGCAAAAGGTGGGGGCTTCGGGGTATAAAAATAATTTTTAAAGGGTGGTTAGGATAGCAGGGCTACCAGGCAGAAAATGATTAAACATGTTGCAAAAGGAAGAAAACTGGTTCGACAGCATGGTGCAGTTTAACCTCACAGTGTAACGAAGACGACATATAGACAAATGCCTTTTCCCAAATAAACAACACCAAAGCACCCCTTCTTGGTCGCTGTGTACTTACCTGATTGGCTGATGAAGAAGCAAACATCATCTCGAAAAACGGGTGTGTTGCGGTCCAAAAAATCACTTGATAGTTCCACCATTACAGGAAGTTCAGACAGCTCCTCTAAGACTTGTCGAGTCTGAAATGTCGAACAGAAGATGTCCTCTCCACTTTTCAAGGAACAACTATGAAATAAAACTTCAACAACCAACAATCTGAAATGGCTTTGACAAGCTGTACGAGACACGACTAAACATAGCGAGTATATAAAAAGGTGAACACTGAGCATTCTTACCGCAATACCGGCATGGTAGCTGGTCCCACATCCAATGACAATAAGTCGTCGACAACGACGAATCTCTTTGATATGATCCATCAATCCACCCAGAACCACTGCACATAAAGAGTGGATTAAAAAAACAATCCTTCAGATCATCCATTATCATTTTATACTCGTTCTCTAAAATTTGAACAAAGCTTCTTAAAAAATGTTTTACGTCTCAAGCAAAAATAAGAAAGTTAAAACTGCTCTTAGAGACACCTTCCAAAGCAAGGAACCCGCAAAAAGGAAACACTGCAAATATACACATCGCAGGATCTGAACAGAAACTTTCCCTGCATACCTGTGTAGTCATCGAAGTTGACTCGTCCACGCATGGTGTTCACCACAGATTCAGGTTGCTCAGAAATCTCCTTCTGCATGAAGGAACTGAAATTCCCTGCACAAGAATGAGAATCCTTTCACCACCACTCAAAACCACATCTGCTCCTCCAACCTCCATCCCTACGTCTCTCCACCTCCCACCCAACCCTGCGAGAATTACAGCACTAAAACAGACCATTTTGCCAATATAATAAGACCAAACTAACAAAGCTACATCATACCCTTCATTATCTCCTGCAATTCCATTTGCAGGGTCTGGATAGCTCGCGATGGATTGTCACTGGCAGAGCGTGTAATCCGATGAATGGAGAGTCGGCCATCCACCACCGCTGCCACATCATCATCTTCCAGGAAGATAACGCGTTTTGTGTGTTCAATGATAGCACTGGAAATGTTACACACCCCAAATGGATCTCATCAGGGCTGTGAGCACAGAACTTCGTAGCTACAATCCATACGTCATGTGAGGTTCAGTACATTCAAGGGGCACCCATGGGGAAGAGATCTCACCTTGCATCGGAAGCAAAGAAAAATTCCATGCTGAGCTTTTCCCCGACAGGGTGCAAACTCGCCTCGTCACAAATTGCTCCACCTTTCTTATCCAACCCTACAGTGAAAGTAAACTTTAAAATAAAGTAATGACTGTTACTAAAGGTTAAAATGCACAGCTTCATTCACTTCATAAATGGCAGATAAAATCCTTTCATACACATACACACACACACACACACACACACACACGCACGCATGCACGCACGCACGCACACGCTTCTCCTCTTGGGAAAGAAGTGAAAATGTACAAAAACATCAAAGCTCCTGAAGTGGGGAGACATATATTCACTAATTACAATAAATTAGCCGTTAATAATGCAATTGCTTGTTGGAATACCTTGTGTGAGATGTTCCCCAAATTTACACATGTGGCTCGCGAAGATTATAAAAAAAACCATAACAGCAACCGTATTTTTGCTATTTTTTGTGGACATTAAAAAATGCCCAACCCCCCCCCCCCCCGAATGATATGATGAAACTAGAAGGGTAGTCGGTAGAGCGCGTACCTCTGCCACGCAATGTCTGATCCAGTAGGACATATCGGGCCCAATAACTTTTTCAAATATCGAGTTCGATATCGTTTTTAGCACCATCTCTCAATGGTGATTTATCATTTTAAAAATTAAACAACTCTCGTATATGGATTCGGATCTTCACTGGGATTGAATCAGTTCTTCCTTATCACACACCCAATGTATCCACCAAGTTTCGGCCGAATCCGTACACAACTTTTTGACATATCGTGCTATATATTGTTTTTGGCCTGGATCTCTCAGGATCCCTGGAAAGGATCTCTCAATGGTGAAGATCTGCTTTTGTAAGTTGCTTGTATAATTGCCGCACCCCACACCTCTCTCATCTTTCCCTGCATTACATCCCCAATAAACCTTTTGTTGTGCCACATGCTTTTCCTCAGTTATTGTAAATAAATAATAATTGTAGAAATGTTCCCAGCTCACCTTTGTCTTTTCCTCCATTGGTCCAGCATGGTTCAGATCTAAGTTTAGCTGGATCTTTATTCCCAACAATCCAATCTTTCTCGCCGGTACGTCCTTGGCAGTGCCGCTCGGCTGCATCCGATCCGGAAAGGTGATCCATAGTTGGTAGAGTGATCCGGTTCGGACAAGGAGTACCGAGGATGTGGTTCCCCGGTGGTTAAACCGTGTGGTTAATTAGGTAACCTGATTCTAACAGGAGAACCCTAGGTCACGCAGTTGAGTTATTGGTGTCCACGGTCGGTTAAGCGACCCGCCGAGTCACGGAATTATCCGTGAGTGACGGCTAACAATTCCGGGGAGTCTGGTGAGAATCGACGTCGCTTTCCCCCACCTAGTGGTCTTCTCAACCGACCACGCCGGCCCGCAACAATATACAAGAAGTTTGAAAGAAAAGTTGGATTTTAAAAAAAATTAATTATTCTCGTGCCTAAGCCTTTCTAGCTATGTGAAAGGTAATATTAAATGATCCCCAACCCCAGTCCTCCGTGGAGTTTTTAGGCCCCCACAAAAAAAAAAAATATTTAAAATGCCAACAGGATTAGACAACACTAAATACCCCAGCTAGGTGTTCATTACAAGTAGTGCAGAGATATTTTTTTAAAGATGCTGGGATACTAATTTTGCAGTCAATCTTGTATGAAATAATCAATGTACCTCTAAAGGTTAAAGTTTTCTCCGAAGAAAAATACTAAATCGAAGGCACTACACGGTCTCACGTCGTAACATAATAAACATCATTTGCCAACACATATATCCCAACTGATGACACAGCCATTTTAAATGAACACCGTGAAAATGTGTGAAAATAAATTACCACTGCGATAAAGGATTGGAATGTGATCAGTGGGGAAACAGTCCTTGCTATGGAGTCCAATAAGCAGCGGGCTGCCTCGCCTGGAAAGAACGGTCAATCAAAGCCAAAACAGGCAGAACAATAAAATGGTTATCATGAAGAATTACTTGCATAGATTTTAAAACCGATTGGTTAAAAAGCTGAAGATTATTACATTACAAGCTAACCATAGAGACTACAAAATTTAAAGTGTTGATGCACAGCCAATACTCCCACAGGCTATTGCTTTGAGGGACAAAATTACTAACCCCAAAGTACCCCAACCCAATGCCTCACACAGACCTCGTTCCAACAGCTTGGCCTGGGAAGTGCACACTCTTGAAGACGAGAGCAAAAGCTCCTTCCTGTGACAATTAAAACACTGTTTGGATTAAACAAGAACTGTCTTGAATATGAATAAATCAATCTGATATTGATCACAGGCATTATATAGGGTTAGCCCCATAGTTCTCGCAAAATAGCCAAGTTTTGCTCAAAATACACGACGAGATATCTGATCTATTACGAACAGGAGAAGCGTTTGTCCATCAATCTGTCACGCTTCATTCTGAAGGAGTTCCGCTGTTGTGGAATAATAAAAATGGTAGTTATAAAGCTAATGATAAATTTACTTGGTTGCAAAGCTACAAGTGAATTGACTTGGAAAAAAAAATTGCATCCATGTAATCATAAAGATGCCCACTTTAAAAGCCTTCTTTCCAAGAATGAAGAAGTCGCGGGAATGAGAGCTGAATGCAGCAGTGCCACCAATAACAATTCATATTTTGGGACAGTAGGTACCCTTTAGAAGGACACAGAAGGAACACACAACATGATACACACACACACACACACACACACACACACACACACACACACACACACACACACACAAACTTTGGTGCAGTGTGGTTATCTTTCATTCATCGACGGCGGTTGCATTTGGTTTTTGCATCTGCCAGATCTGTGTCTATATTTTCGGAGGTTTCACGGGGTGCTCTGCAGGGAATCAAAGCAAATCTGGTGAAAAACAGTTATAACGTTTGCGCAGCCCCAACTTATGCACCACGTAATGAGTGCACAGAGGAGCAGGCAAGATGGCGGATTATCTGCAATGTTAATTTCAAGGGTGATTGAACTTTGCGATGTTTCCAGGGTTGTTCTGCATTTAGCTGCAAATCTTTTTTGGAAATGAATTCATTATATTTCATGAAGTGCTGCATGTGTGGGGAAGACCGGCTTTAAAGTTAAGGGGATCCTATGTGATATGCAGTGAGCCTGGCAAACCTTTACTTATCAACCATTTAATTGGAATGCTTGTAAGAGTGCTTAAGCCACTTGCTGAACATGAGCGGTATCGTGCTCCGTCGCCCCGAGTGGGGAGTGGGGAGCGGGCCCGTGCTCCATCGTCCCGAGCGGGGAGCGGGCCCGTGCTCCGTCGCCCCGAGCGGGGAGCGGGCCCGTGCTCCGTCGCCCCGAGCGGGGAGCGGGCCTGTGCTCCGTCGCACTGAGCCGTATTAACGTGTTTTCTAAATTACCGAGCCAAATGTTTTTTCCACCCGCAACATGCAGCTGCTTATGAAGAATAATGTTTGTGAACATATCCTTGATAAGTCTATATAAATGCAACCTTGGTTTTTGCCGATATCAGTCAAGCAAGTGTGTGTGTGTGTGTGTGTGTGTGTGTGTGTGTGTGTGTGTGTGTGTGTGTGTGTGTGTGTGTGTGTGTGTGTGTGTGTGTGTGTGTGTGTGTGTGTGTGTGTGTGTGTGTGTGTGTGTGTGTGTGTGATAAAGTATATCTATACTATATCCCTCAGTCTCCGTCTCTGGACATACCCAGACGGTGGTTATGTCTGCACGGTGTTTGTCTCCGGACGTGACTGCGCGGTTTTTAATGCTCCACATGCCTCCCCACGTCTGCCTTTCCTTCCTCTCACCTTACCTCACCTCACACTGTCTTCCCTTCCCCCATCTCTCCTCGACCCTCCCCCCCAATCTCTCCTCGACCCTCCCCCCCACTCCTCCTCGCTCCTCTCTCCCACTTCCCCCCTCTTTTTCTCCCTCTCCCCTTTGGTATTCCCGTCAGCAGAGCGACAGGTGGTATTTGCTTGTTATAAATAAACCCTTGTAAAGGAAAGAAACGTTTTTCATCCTTCCGCCTACCACACATGCCACCGCCAAAATATGGCTTTCCCATGGGTGACCTTGGTAAACGATAAGTAATAACAACTGAACGCAGTTTCGTTGGGCACTTTTGGCCATTCACTGGATAAAAGATCCCAGCACAGACGGCCCATGTTAATGGAGGTTGTCTGTCGCGGCAATATTTTTCACCCAAAGTGATCTCAATCTGCCTGAATTTCCTTCACATCATTTTTATCTCCCTTTTCTCAATATCTCCAAATTGAATCGTCATTGGATGAAGCACTTCTTTAAAAATATTTTAAAACATTTTAAAATGCTTCACTTTCGTTATTTCTCCATCATACCCACTTGTTATTTTCCTTTTTCACAATATATTCCTTTTCTTATTCTTCATCTTCTTCACAAGGATTACTTTGCAAAACTGTCTTTCACCGAAGCCCTTGATCCATCAACCCTCCCATACCTTCAGCAACCACCTTTCTCCGTGCCTTCAACAAAAAGTGTTTCAACCCATCCCATGATCTTTGTCTCTGTATGTCCAGTTTGGGAATCTTGAGAAATTCAGTTTGTAGAGACTGTTGGCTCACGACAATCTTACGCTTCTTCCCACCCATGGTACACTGAACCCTGTGGTGAGGCAGTTGCACTGACCCAACTTGCCTTCTCTTCCTGGAAAGCAAACCCAACTGAAGGGAATCTCAGATCATTCCACAAAGTCTGCAAACAAGTGTGTCCACTCTCAGGCGAGCCAAAAAAACATTTGTCCAAACTCAAAATTGAACTTTCAAGCTCGTACTTGTCCTCCAAAACCTGGTGACTCAAGATCTGACTCTGGAGTATGCTCAACTTCCATCACATGCCCTCAACTCTAATTCTGCTGGACAGCATCAGCTCACGTGTCTCGAAAACCTGCTCTTGTAATCCTCTTTCTGCTTTTTCACCCCATCATTTGCCCAACATTAAAATGCCAACTTGCATGCAAAGTACATTTGGCTTCCCCATCAAATAAATAATAATAAAAAAATCATTCAACAAAAATAGACGCAATGTGCCTGCAGCTTATTTGGGCCCTGGACTAATGTTGAAACCCAAATTTGGTAGCATTCTGGCTGGTGCATCTGAAGAGGAAGATTTTTGAAGGAATTTATACGATTTTCCCCAAAAAAATTTTTTACCAAGTCTGCCATTTTGACACGCTTTCAATCACGTGATCAGCATGAGTTCCGCTATTTAATATCCCTACCCTGGCCTAATGTTGTAACCCAAATTTGGTAGCATTCTGGATAGTGGGTGTGGGGAAGAAGATTTTTGAAGAAATTTACTAAGCCAGCCAGTAACCGGAACAAGCTTTGCAATCCCCATTACCAGTCATGAGTGGAACGTTGCTGCCAAATTTCAGCCACATCGGCCCAGCGGTTCAGCCAGAGAAGTTAAAATAGGAGGCGAATGGACAGATGGACAATGCACAATGACAATACCTTATCTGCAATTAAAATTACAGAAAAGCTAAAAATTAAAACAGCAAAAAATGAATGAAAAATTAAAGACGAAACAAATCAACGTCAATTCACTCACAAGCTGTTGTGTCACCCTCTCCACCAGCGTGCTGAAACTGATCTCATCGCTCTCCCGGTTATCATACATGTACTTGATCAGTTTGGGGATCACTTCGGTATCAGTCTCAGACTCAAATTCATAGCCCTTGGACTCCTAGAGAGAACAAAATGACAGCGACGATGTCTCAGCAGTTCCCGCAAAATAAAAGAGCAATAATTTAACGCAGGCAATGCTTACCAGGAACTTCTTCAGGTCTTTGTAGTTGGTAATGATGCCATTGTGGATAACCAAAAATTCTGAAAGGAAACCATTTGTAGTGCTTTGTTAAAAGCATGCAAAAATCTATATGTTTCAAGAAAACTTGATTCATTTTGACCAAAATTATTATATAAGGGTATAAATGTCACAATCTGACGACTACACAAAATAAAATGCGAAAGAAAAAAGAAACACCCCATATGATATTCTCGTTCATCACAATTGATTCTTAACAGGTTTCTTTCCCAAACCTGTTTAACTCACAAACACTCGGTCTGTCGACCGTTTCTCCGAAACTACATCACTGCTAATCTCTGTGCCTTCAACAACCATTTATTTCACCCCTTCCAAGTTTTTGTTTCCGTTTTGCCAAATTGGGAATCGAGAGAGGTCGTCTACAGAGGTTTCCTGCACGTGACCATAAAACTCCCCTTCACATCCATCAATGGTGTCAAACCACATTCATGTCAGTACCCTCCTCCTCAACTCCTCCATGCTCAAGTCTTCCCAAACCCACCCCTTCTCTGTCACCAGAATCAGCATCCCTCCATCTCATGTCACCCCACCCCACCTCACAATCCTCCCTTCTGGACTTTGTAATGACCAACTTCCCTGCTAAGTCTCCTGTTTTTCCTCTTGTTAAAATGGTTCATCTTCATATGCTTGAGAAACTCAACATCTGTCTGGCTATTTTCAGAGCCACCACAACACTGGAGTGTGGCAGTTCTCTAGTTAATCTTTCTTCTGCTTGGAAGTCAGCCAACATTACTGCATCACATAAACATGGTGAAAATAACAATTCCCTTCACTGCACCAAAAAAACATCTAACTTCCCATCATCAGCAAGAGCTTGGCATCCAAAATCGCAGTTGAGATCAAATCCTTCCTTTGCTCGAATCGACTTATCTCAGACCATCAGTTTTAATTCAGTCTCCTTTCCCAAAAATGGATGAAGGGCCTTCACATGAACACTTTGGATCAGGGCAATCTTTCCAGACATATCTCGAGCAATCCAGACAGTATATAGCACTCCACCTTGCTCTTCAAACTATCTGCATACGTCATCAAAGGCCAACTCCACACGATCTACTGATTTACTCCAATCTCCTAACCACTGTGTGGCTCTCAAAGGAATCTTTTCATCTCACCCTGTCAAGACTGGAGTGCACCAAAGGCAGTGTTTTGGGCCCATTCCTATTCCAAATCTTCATTAACGATCCCTCTGACTCTCTAGAAAAAAATCCTCTTGTTGCTGATGACTCCCGCTTCTGCTGTAACATCCCACCGCCTTCAGATAGGCAGGCAGCAGCCGCGTCCATTTCTGAAGACCTTGATAGAATCATGACCTGGTCAAATACTTGGAATGCGTCCGATTCTCCCTCTCTACGTGACACATTTCGTTTTTTTCATTTTCTGTTCATAGCACTTCTATCGCGCACACGTGCACGCACGCACAACAACTGAAGGCAATCTCAGTTCCTTCCACAAAGCTCGGAACAAGTGTGTCTACCCTGAGGAGAGCCAGGAAACATCATCTTTCTAATCCCAAGTCTGAACTCTCAAACCTGTCTCCCTCCTCGAAATCCTGGTGGCGTCTAGTTAAGTCTTTTTCTGGTGTATGTTCCCCTTCCATGCCCTCCTTACCTCAAATGGCCACACAGCTCAACTGCACGTGAAAAAGCTGAATGCCTAAACTCGGTTTACTTCTAAATCTTGTGTCCCAAACCGATCACTTTCCTGAGGCACATTACCCAGTAGCACCCAGCAGTTCTTGGACTCTGTGTCCTTTTCTCCTGATGAAGTGGAGAGTTTGCTGTCAAACCTCGACTCAGATTCTGGAACCGGTCCAGATGGCATCAGCCCATGTGTCCTAAAAACCTGCTCTGCTGATCTTGCTCACCCTCTCTCTGTTCTATTCACCCTCTGATTTACTCAAGGTCATCTGCAATCTGCTTGGAAATCGGCAAACATTATTGCCCTGCACAAAAAGGTGCAAAAACAGATCCCTGCAACAACAGACCAATCAGCCTTCTGCCAATCATAAGCAAGATTATGGAATCCATCATCGCTTCAGACATTAAATCCTTCCTCTTCTCCAATAGCCTGATTTCCGATCATCAATTTGGTTTCAGACCAGGTCACTCTATCCTGGATATGCTGTTTCTGCTCTCCCATAAATGGATGGAGGTCCTCAATGCCAGACAGGAAATCCGAGCCGTATCCCAAGACATATCACGTGCTTTTGACATGGTCTGGCACCCTGCCCTGCTCACCAAACTCTCTTCCAATGGTACCCAAGGCCTTCTCCACTCATGGCTCACAGAATTCCTCTCCTATCGCAGGCAAAATGTGGCCCTAAATGGAGTTCTTTCATTCCCTCTTCCTGTCCAGGTTGGAGTTCCTCAAGGTAGCGTTCTGGGCCTTGTTCTTTTTCTGGTTTTCATCAATGATCTCTCAGACTCTGAAAAATCCTCTTTATCTCTTTGCTGATGACTCCACCTTCTGCCGTACCATCCACCATTCCTCAAATCGGCAAGCAGCAGCTTCTTCGATCTCTGCAGATCTGGATAAAAATCAAAAACTGGTCCAACAGGTGGAACATGTCTTTCAATCCTGACAAATCTCACACTCACTATTTCTCTCTGAAAGGACTGTTTGGAACCCCACCTCCCCCCTATTTACTTTCTCAACAAACCTCTTGAAGAAGTCCTTTCGTTTTCAAGCTTCTAGGTATCACTATCTGCCACGATCTTTACTGGGAAAGCCACATTTCCAACCTGGCCTCCAAAGCCATTCGCCGACTGGGAATCCTCCACCATGCAAAGTCCTTCCTTGGCACACCTGAGCTCCGGACCACATACAAAGCTTTCATCCTCAGCCTGATGGAGTACTGCTCTCCCTTCTGGGCTGGTGCTCATGCCTCTCACCTTTCCTGGCTTCACACTGTGGAAACCAAGGCATTTAAGATTATTGGCATCTCCCTTGATGAGGCCGAGTCTTTGGGTCTCTCACTCTCTCACCGCAGGAAGTTCCGGTGGTCTTTCTGTCTTCTACCATCTCCTGTCCAGTCTCACCCCGCACACCCACCATATTTCCACAGGGTGCTCAAGGTCTGCCAGAAACCCCCTTCTTGTAAAACTACCAAAATCAAGAATCACTGCTCACCTGCACTATTCCATTCCTCTTTTTTCCCACCTTTGGAACAAACTCCCACACACTCTTCAATCCCATTCTTCCCTCCAGGTCTTCAAAACAGATGTTCACCACCGTCTCTTATCTTCCCCCATCCAAAACCACGATATTTCCTACCCCCGTTAATCCACCCCAAACCCACCTCCTTCAAATTCCCTGCTTTCCTTCCTGAAAGTCCCTGTAGTACCATTTTGTTTACCCCGTGTACCCCACCCCATCCCTCTCCCTTCCACAGATCTTCTATTGTCTCTGCTCCCCACTATTCATGCTTCCCTTTCCCACCCCTCTTGTCTCCTCTGTGTTTCAGCTCTTACATGAGCTTCGACATGGCATACAAAAAAAAAAAAATTACCCCCGTGTGGGAGTGACGGTCATCTCTATAATGTTTTTTACTATCATAAATCGATGAACCGTTGCCAGATATCTCCTAAAATGACAGACGAGATAGGTTTTGAAAATGGTGACTTTCACAACTTTCGTGACCTCGTGACCTTGACCCTGACCTCGAATCCGGGAAAAAATATGTCATTGGGTATCACTCATTGACCTCGACCCACATCCCAAATGTCATCAAGATCGGAAGTAAAAAGTTTTCTTTGTACCGGGAGGTGTTTTTGACCATCTTCCAGGTTACGTGGCGGCCAAACGGGTCGGAAATTCAAAAATCTGTCCGGTTAGATACAAGATAATATTTTTTACTATCATAATCAATAAACAGTTGCCGAATATCTTGTAGACTGGCAGACTAGAAAGGTTTTGAAAATGGCGATTTTTATAACTTACGTGACCTCGTGACCTTGACCCTGACCTTGAACCCGGACAAAAGTTATATCTTTGTGCAACACTCATCGACCTCTACCCACATACTAAGTTTCATCAAAATTGGAAAGAAAAATTGTTGACGGACGGACGGAAGTATGGACGGACGGACATTTGGTCCGGCTTTATTAGGTCATCTCGGAAGAGATGACCTAAAAAGGAAACAAAAAAAAACCAGCACAAAACCAACCTCAAGCATCAGCAACCAAAAAACAGGAAAAAAATGTAGAGTTCAAAACATTTCAGGAAACTCATTCAGTAAAAATTTTTATGATAATACTTGTGAAAACTATGAGCAAGGATTAGTCCAAGTATAGCAGTATCTGAAATTGGAAAACCTTGATACACCAGAATCATCTGCCAAAGTCTCATTTATACAAACCAAGGGCAACAGGATTGGAATAAATCCACACGAAAGTACACACATTCAACCAAGATGGTTCATTTAATTAATGAGATAGAGCCTATGAAATGCATTCAGGTGGATTCTTACCATTCTTCTTTTCGGAGCGATGCGGGTGACTGTTCACAAAGTTTGGCTCTCCGTGAGTGGCCCAGCGAGTGTGTGCGATGCCCACGTGACACTCAAACTTCACTTCCATGTCAAGATCCACCTGCTCTGTAACACCATGGATAAAGGAGGCACTTCTAGATAACCCAGAATGCTAAATTAATGGTAAAAAGGCTTCAGTAATGAGATGAAACTCCTACTGTTACAACTACTACTACTACTACCACTACTTTAATAGCCACAATTCACACCTTCCTGTGGGATGAACTTGGGAATGTTTCAGCCCAATTCATTCAGGAACAGGCTGGCCAGGCATTTGTAATTTATCCAAGGTGGTGGCGATAACTTGCCCTCCTCTTCACAAAGACAGTTGGATTTTTAACATCCACCAACAACCAGCGTCAATAGCCGGGCATCCCATAGAAAAGGATGTTAAGCTGTTGATATTTTAATGTTCTTTTGATCGACGGCACACGCGTTGATGAATCACGGTGCTTTTGAAACACCACGGTGACAAGTTTATAGCTGGGCCAAGATTCGAACCCAGGCAAGACGGTTTAAATGCGAGTGTGCATACCTTTAAACTATCTTGCCAGCCCTAGTAAAATGAGATGAAAAATAGGCATTCATAAAGTTGCAGCAAAACAAAAAACAACGACATTCAAAAGGGATTGCTGTATCACTCACTGTTTATCTCTTCCTCGAGAGCCTTTACCTTCCCACGCTTCTTGATGAGCTTGATGGTTTTGAAATTTTTTTCCCAATTCTTATCATTCCCTCCATCAACAGCAACACCTAGCACACAGCAAGTTGAAGAACACTTAAATGAAATGCAAAGTCTGTTACGGATGAGAGGCATTCAACGAATGAGCAAAAATTGTTCATGAAAACAAAAATTGTTTACCAAAAAAAAAAATCAAAAGGTTTCAACTACTTCTGCAAGAAAAATATTTGATCAAAAACAAGCTCAAGCACAAAATACATTTCTTACTACTCTACTTTGTTTTGCAGATTTGGGAAAAGTTTGGTTTAAATTTCCCGGCAAAAAAGCAGATTCAAATATCAATAAAAGTCATTTGTTTTATGAATCAGAGGGATTCAACCTATTTGGTCCTGTGTAGTTGAAGGATGCCTGAAAGAGAGCAATCTTTGGGTCAGTTTAGGCTTGGAATTTTTTATTGAGAAAAACATCCATAATGTGACAATGAAATCTGCACCAAGTATTTCGACGAAGAGGAGGAGAGTCTTCACTGCTCGACAACATGTACTTACAAATTAAGGATACAATCCAATTGTTGTGCATGTACATGTCAATTTATTCCATTGGGTGGAATAAACATAACATTTATCAAGATACGGTAACCACCGTGGGAAGCGAGGAGAAGTTGGCATTTCGGATGTTGACCCTGAGTTGGAGAAAGAGTGACTGCTCCGACGAAGGGTTAATGCCTGAAATGTCAACTTCTCCTCGCTTTCCTGTAGATAGTATACTGTAAACCCTCAACTATCGTGGGTTTAGACTAATTCCGGGCAACCTATTGTGTTCCCATTTCGTTATCGCAGAATTTAATTTCGACCAATTGCGGTTTTTGAGCTGAGATGAGACACCGTTTGTGTTCTGTGCATGTATAATTACCTCTCATTACGAGCTTTGTTGTTTCTCCCGCATCATTTTGAATGAGTCCAAACGTAAAGCGATGGACAAAGTTAGTTGTACCAAAAGGCAGAGAAAGGTTATGACAATGGGCAAAAAGATTGAGACGTTACATTGGTTAGTTCGAGGAGAAAATGTGGCATCTGTACGGGCCACCATTACGGGGTCAAAGATTGCAGGTCGAACCTTCCCAATTGAGCTCTTCTGCATTCCTAAAACTTCATTTAACTTCAAACCACATGCCCAAACCTTCATTAACTTTCAAAACTCATTCTCAAACCTTCAAAACTTATTCCCAAATCGTCATTTTCCATTTTTTGGGTGTGTAATCCTGGGACCCATTGGAGTAAAATAGGCAGAATATAATAACATGACCCCCTTGACGGCTCCCGTAGGGAGCAGATGCTTCTCATAAAGCTAATGCTACTTTTCCGTTCGCTGAATCACCTTCCCCGCTCCCACTTACATCTTCATCCTGAGCTAAGTCTTGTGTTTTATATGTATGGCAAAGTTCAGTGCGAGTACGCAATATGTTTACCCTTACCCACCTCACTGTTTTGTAATAAATTAAAAAGGTAAAAGTTTTGTTTTTGTTCAAGTTACACTGCATTTATTATATTTTCGTGTATATTTCAATGCTAACTTGCTATATATATATATATATATATATATATATATATATATATATATATATATATATATATATATATATATATATATATATATATATATATACATACATATATATACATATACATGTACGTGTTTATTTCAATAGTAGTGTGTTTATTTATGGTTACCGTCAGTTTTTCTCGATATTTTCTCCAAGACTAGGAGCCGAACCTCTCTCTTCCTATTGGCCTTTGGTTTCCACAATCGCGGTATTAACTATCGCAGCATTTTCCAGGAACCTAGCCCCCACAATATTGGAAGGTTTACTGTACTTCGATTGATGTCCAGTCAATTCCATCCATCTTTAGACATGTCCGCCTCTACAGAATGACACGAGCCTGCAGGATTGGACTCATAACCTCCACCACCGAAGGTGAGCAGAGGTTATGTTTTCACCCCAAGCACAAATTGTCTAGTTTTTTGATCATGATATCTCAAAAGTTTATGGATGGATTTGGACGAACCTTGATGGAGTTAGATGGTTGGGTGTGTGATAAGGACCAATTGATTCGATTTTGGGCAAGATCTAAATCTGGATCTGAGAATTTTTTTAATTCAAGTGATTCTTCACCATTGAAAGATGGGGCCAAAAATGATGCATCGCGTGATATTTCAAAACGTTGTGGCCAAATTATGACTAACCTTGGTGGATGAGTTGGGGAGGTGACAAGAACAGGCCAATTCGATTTTGGTTCAGGTCCGGATGCAGATCTGGCCCATCAATGGGATACAAAACAAACTGTACAACCTGGTGGAGGTATTAGCACGACCGTGCGCCATTCTAATTTTCCATGATATTTTTTCATTCGTCATTTTCTCTTCCTGTTCTTTTGGCTCCTTACTTGTTGTGCCAGAGCTTGCATGGAGCCTGTTCACTCCCTGTATATTGCAGCCCTCTACCCCCCTCACCCTCTCAGTCTTCCCTCACCCATTCTTCCTAAGTGGCTCATTGGGGTTTTCTTCCACCCTGCTACTGCTAGATTTCCCCACTTTCCACTTTGTTCTAGCTGTTTTAGCTTTTCGATTTCCATGAGCTTGCATGTGTATACAAAAAAAATGGTATACAATATCCATGTACATCGATCATGGCTCAAGGCAAGAGTAATGACATATATATAAAACTGTTTAATATCAACCTTGGAACCTATATACCATTATTATTATTATTATTATATGAATACGCTAAGTCATATTTGTGGACGTATCTCCTCCGAAACTGCTGGACGGATTGTCGGCATGCTGGTGCTCTGTGGTTTAATGAACAGCATGGGCTATGTGAGATCGTGCCACACGGACAGGTTTGGGAATTTTTGGCGATTTTCTAATTTTTGCATTTGTTTGCACAGCAACGTGTGACGTCACGGCTGAGAAGCGTAATGACGTCATGACATCATCGGTCATTCGCTAACATCATTACGTCTGTCGGCGACAGACCGTCACCGCTGAGAGGCGTAATTCCACTCCGTGAAAACAGCGTCTGCAATGTAAAACCATCTTCTGCACATGCTGACTACCTCAGAAGGTGCATTTGACACAAAAAAACGTAACAAGAAATATTGTATATAAAAAAATTATATAAATCACATTGTGAACACTGGATATATAGACGTCCTAACGAGCCCTCACTTCAGAAACTTCGCGCAGAGCGCGGGTTTGGCT
The DNA here is from genome assembly GCF_056783735.1 of Eptatretus burgeri. Classification (NCBI taxonomy): domain Eukaryota; kingdom Metazoa; phylum Chordata; class Myxini; order Myxiniformes; family Myxinidae; genus Eptatretus; species Eptatretus burgeri. The sequence continues at coordinate 115,254,579 of NC_140965.1, read as the reverse complement.
AGTATGTACGTGTGTATGTATGTACGTATGTATGCATGTACCATCTACTCCTCCGAGAGGATTTAACCTTGAAAACTGAAACTTTCAGAAATTAATGAGGGCACCCGGAAGTTGTGCAATGCAAGTTTTGTTTGCTTCCATCAAGTTTTGGAAAATAAATAAACAAATAAATAAATGATTAATAAATTCCCCTATCTTGGCATTTTCTTCCTCTGGGGGTAGGGAGGGGTGCAATTTTAATTATCCGAGCTATATAACCACGATGTATATACATGCACATACGCAGGATGCATACTTTTGCTTCATATTACGTAACCCAGGCCAATTATATTTCCGGGAGCGATTGAGGTAGCGGTCTGTTGCCTATACACCATCCAAATAAAAGAGATGCGTCAGAAGACTGTGTTGCACATTTGAAACAAGATCGCCCGTCAGGTGAGTACTCTGCCATGGTATTAGCAATCATAAAGGTAACAACATGACCACTTTGGCGACTGCCATAGGGAAGGGATGCTTCTCGTAACATCAACCCACATAAAACACAATGTGTGTTGATGTATTCATCTGTCCCCCTTCATAAGCATGGTTTAAGTGGGTTTTAAAGGCCAATCTTTTAACATGACTGGGTACTCACTATGGGCAAAACACCCGAAAAGATCCCGAGGACCCAAAATACGAGGACCCCAAAGACCCAAATAAATGATGACTGTGTGTTCACCAAGGCCTATTTTTCAGGACAAAAAACACTTGAAAAATATTTTTCTTGGTTTCTAAATTTATTAATCTATAAAACTGTATCTGTAAAACACACTTGGTTTAATAATACAACTCCAACCCATCATTTTTGGTGGGCTTTATACGAGTACTGCATTGTGTCTGGTACATAGATCGAATCGAAAATGGGGCTCAATCGTAGCAACAGTGTGCATAATAACGAGATGTTTCACTGGGCTTCTCCAACAATCACAAAATAAACTTGAACCACATATGGTGCAGTTGGAAACGTTGGAGTTGGAAAATAAAGTTGGAAACCTTCGAAGTTTTAAGTCACGGCCCCCTTTGCTCCCTGGAACTCACAAATTTGAAGATTGCTTGAACACACCTGTGAGCATTCAGTTTACCTGCAGAGTCATATCCACGATATTCTAGGCGCTGAAGGCCCTTGACCAGCATGCAAAGAATCTCATGACGAGTGCGAGGAACATTGTAGTTGAGATAAGCGAAGATTCCTGTGTGGAAAGAAAGAAAGAAAAATAAAAATCTCAAACATTCTTGGATATTCTGCAAACATCAAACTCACCTGAGCCTGTTGTTGCAGGAAATTTTTTTTGTCCCAAATCATTCAAGCTCAAAACCTACCACTCCATTAGCCACTGACTGTCCGATTTGGAACCATTTGTCCCCCACCCGTCCGCCAAGGTCGGAGACGGGGGTCATTAAAATGACCTCCGACCGACCGATCATCCGTCCATGTACGAGGGCGAGTCGAAAAGTATCCACAATGATTTATTAAAAACTGTGTTGTGTTGACTACATTGCTTATACTTCCAAGTCAAAGCACAAACTGTCTGCACCATTGTGAAGCAATTTCAATCTTGAGCAGTCAGTAGTAGTGTCCTTGTAAGGGAGTTAACATGACCACTCCACTATCCGTTTGAAACAAAGAAAAGCAGCGTGCAGCGATATGATTTTTGTGGGCTAAAGGTGTACCGGGGCAGAAATCCGTCGCATATTTTCAGCACAATATGGGAACAGTGTCTTACCGCAGTAGAGTGTGTATGATTGGATCACCACGTTCAAAAATGGTCACACAGGTGTCACTGATGATGAACGATCGAGACGCCCATCCACGTCCACAATAGAAGAAAACATTGAATGAGCTCGCGCCATGATTCTGGATAACTGACGGTCAACTATTGACGAAGTGGCACAACATCTGAACATCAGTCATGGTTCTGCACGTGAAATCAACAACCGACTTGGCTTTCATAAAGTTTCTGGAAGACGTATTTCAAAACAACTCACAGAAGAGCCCAAGCGCAACCTGGGGACAATCTGCCGAAGCCTTTTGAACTGCTTTTGTCATGATGGGAATGCTTTTTTGAGACACCTTGTCACTGGAGACGAGATGTGGCTCCACCAATACGAGCCAGAGAGCAAATATCTGACATCACCAGTCAAAAATAAGTTCAAAAGTCAACCATCGGATGGAAAAGTGATAGCCACACTTTTCTGGGACTCCCAAGGCCCGATTTTGGAACAATATTAAGAGGGGGGAACAAGGGTAAACAGTATCTGTTATTGTGAAATGTTCCAGGGCCAGTTGAAACCAGCAATTCGATGGAAACGCCGAGGGCTACTGTCAAAAGGTGTTGCATTGTTGCATGGATAAGGCCCGTCCACACATTGCTGCCCATACTATGGAAACCCTCCTGCAATTGAACGTTGAGGTGTTGGAGCATCCTCCGCACAGTCCTGACCTGTCCCCTTTGGACTTTCACCTGTTTGGTCAACTCAAAGATGCTTTAAGAGGCCACCACTTTGCCAGTGACCAACAAGTGAAAGAAGCGGTACATGTGTGGCCAAAAACATTTTTCTTCTGAGGGCATACAGAAGCTTGTGAACTGCTGGAGTAATTGTGTTGAAAAGGAGGGGGACGATGTGGTACATTGAGGCTCTTGTACATGCTCAATTGTAGTTATATATGCCTGGTGTTGGCTGAATGGTTAGAATGGTGGGCTTGGGATCCTCAGGTCCTGAGTTCAAATCCTGCTTGGCTGTTGAATTAATACCAGGTGGGGTTGACTCAGCCTGTCATCCTTCTGAGGTCAGCAAAATGAGTACCAGCTTGCTGGGACGATTGAGCCATTTGAGTATCCTGTGTCGGAGTGGCGACCCGTCCAGGATTGTGCACAATAGCCCAGGAGACTGCTTAGGCAGCACCGACGCTCTGCACAGAATATGATCCCAATGGATGGATGGTCGTCATACGATTTAAATAAAAAATATATTGCAGATAATTTTTGACTCGCCCTCATACTTTTGTGTACAATATATTTCAAAAACTGTTGAACATTTAGCTTGCATATTGTGGACATCGATTCCTCATGACATTATCTCAACCTGATTAGGTCACGGCTGCGATCGGCTGAATTATGTTGCGATGGCAACCATCTTGGTAACTTGGCTTGTGTCCGTGGCATTTCAAAATACGCTCAAGATTAAGCTTTCAAATTGCACAGATCCAATCGTCATACCACCTGAAAGGTGGGGGACCTAGAGTATCAACTCCTCGTTTTAGTTTCCACCGTCTTGGGTATATCCCAAACCAATGGCCACTAACAGCCTACAGTCCACCCATTTGAAACCCTGGATCATGATTTGCAGAACTTAGGTTCAAATCCCACAATCCTATTTGTTCACCGTTGCCTTTTACTTTTAAACATGGAAGAGTAGATTCATGTCTCCTTATGTCTTTGTCCGAGATGTGATTTATGTACAGGATCCTCCATGAGACAATTAGGGTGACTTGAAAAATATTAGACAAAAAAAACGACTGCACACAAATTTGATTTGCTTTATCACTTTGAAGTCGTCCAAAGAAAGCTCGATAAGCATGGAATGTATGTGAAGAAAGCGTTTGACCAAAGTTAACTTTTTGAGTTTAAAATGTTTTCCCATTTTGACTCTTGTAAACAAAAGTCCCCACCCCCTGGGGCACGAACGGGTTCAACAAGTATGTCCACGTCTGCAGGTTGTACAAGTGGAGCGTGAGGACACGTAAGCTCGGTTCGAAATATTCCAAACAACCTCAAACGCATCCTCAGCAAAAAAAAATCAACATTGTTATAATGATGTTACAAAGTAATCAGATTTGACAAACTATCCTGCACAGCTGAGCAAAGTGCTTACTTGGCACGAGTACAATTCGGGTAAATATTCAAATTTCAAGGGTGATCAAAGACCCGCTGTCAGACAAGACCTGGTATGCATCCACATCCCCAGTTTCGGTTCTTGCACACAACTGCAGACTGACGATCGAGAAAGCAGGTGTTCGCACAGTCGCCTCCATGATATCTGATACTAGCAGGGGTACCCAGCATTGCCCTGTCCATCTTTTGTGGGGTTCTTACACACTTCCCTACACCCACGGTAGAGCAATTAAAAGAAGAAAAAAAAATCCCCCAAAAATCTGACTTTTGATTCAAATAAATTTTTTAAATGGCTAAAACTCCACAGCACTCACTGATGAACCTCTGAAAGTTTCGCAAATATTCGTTTCAACCATCTTTAAGAAAAATGGTGACACGCACGCACGCACGCACGCACGGCAATCTTATCGTACAGTATAGATTATAAAACGGTGGGGTTTATTATTGGACTGGTAGCAGCTGATCAACCCCAAGTTGTGTACTTGTGCCATGTGAATAAACAGAATAACATGAACCCGACAATGCGAGGACAACATGGGATGCATCATCGCAACACTGGAACTGGAACAAAAATCCCACACCTTGTTATTGCTAAAAAATGGGAGGAGGGGGGGGCAGTGGGGAAATCAATGTATCGACCTCCTAATTTTTGTGAAAAAGGGGTTCAATTTACGACTGTTGCTCAGATATATAATGTAATATGAATTATGAACACTGAACCTGCCAGGTCAAAGGACAGATTTGTTTACAGAAAAGGGGACGGCAATGCAACAAGGTTGGAAATTGTAAAAGGTAGATTTGGAGAGATAAAGCAGAAAATTTGAGTGACTCAAGGAGATGGGGATGGGCCAGGCATCTGCCTGAGGAATGGGCAGACGGAGATCCCTGGAGTACCGGAGGAAAGTGGACGCAGCAACGAGCTGCTCCAGCACATGCTCCCATATCTGACCTGACCTGACAAGTATTGGATAGAGTCAGGCATGGCCTTACGGTGCGGACACTGGAAAAGGCAAAGAGGGAAAAGGAGTGTGCGAGGTGGAAACAAAACTCCGGCACGAAGCAGACGCCCAAACAGAGCATGGAGGAGATACGCAGAGACAAGAAGCATTAGGGATTATCAAAGGTTTCCCAGAACCAGAAACTACCAAAGAAAAACAACCAGGGATTTTAATAAAATCTATCACAGAGATTTCGACATGATGGATACAAAAGAAACTCTTAATTAATTCTGGTAGCTTGTTGAAAACAGAAAATGGATCCAGGATCCTTGCAGAATAAAGATGGAACTTATCCTGAAAATGACAAAGACGAAGTGGAGGTGTTGAATGAAGCTTGAAGGAGTTTGTTCGCAATGGAGAACCTGAATAACATCCACATTCCTCACTGGCATATCCAAACGCCCATGGCTCGGAGTCGACGTTTCACAAGACGTTGTCAAGAAGAAGTTACTGCAACTTGATACAAATGGACTACTTGTCCCGATGGTATGCACCCAGAGCTGTGAGAGAAGTGGCACAGGTAATCGGTTTACCACTTGTGAGGGTGCATGAGGAATCTTTGATTGAAGGTTTTCTCACTATGGACTGGAAAAGAGCGAACGTCATCCCGCTGTACAACAATGGAGGTAGAGCAAGTGCAGGAAACTATCGCCCTACTAGCCTCACATCAATAGGAGTGAAAGCGATGGAATGCATCATTCGAGACTTCCTTGTTGATCTCCCAACAACTAATGGACTGCTAGTGGAAGCCCAATATGGTTTTTTTATTTTTGTATACACAGTCGAGGCTCATGGAAGAGGTAGTACGAGTACACTGAATGGATCCGGACGCAACAGGACAAAAGGAACAGCAGGAAGAGTGGGGGGGAAACACAAACAGCAGAGCTGGACAATGGGTGTGGGGAGGAAAGAGGGGCAGGAGAGGATGCATGGGGTGGACGAGATGGATTCAGAAGAGAAAACTGGAAATTTGGATGGAGGAGGGATTGGTGTGGGGGTGGGGTTAATGAGGGTAGAAAAGATCACCGTTTTAGATTGGGGTTGGTCTGAGACGGTGGTGAACAGTTGTCTTGAAGACCTGGAGGGTTGGGGCTTTCACTCCTCATCGATGATGTGTTACTGGATATGAAAACGGCAACAGTGTGGAGATGTATCAGCTGCATAACCAAATGGTAGAACCAGTACAAGAAGAAACGGATCTTGGGATCATTACAAGACAAGGATCTTCACTTTCACAGACTTGTTGCTGCACCTGCAAACATGGTTAACAGAAGCTTGGGAATGATGAAAATGGGCTTTCAGCCATCTTCGTGTACACACACACTTCCCTTGTTATTCAAGTCCATTGCGAGACATGTGCCTGGATATGGTTACCTGGCATGAGGTCATGCATTTGTTTCTGACACATAAGGTGGAAAGGGTTCAGAGATCTGCTAAGCTTGTGCCATCATATCCAGACAAACTTAGGAGATTGAGCATACACTCGCTCAACTATCAACGCAAGAGGTGTGACATAATCCAGGTCTTCAAAATGGTAAACGGCAACGACAGGATCTCTGAAAACTGAAAAGGCAAGAGAGTAAGCCACGAGAGGTCACAAACTGAAGTTATTTGAACAGAAAAGCAGATTAAACATCAGATAAACAACAATCACACCAAAACTACTGGGTCAATTGCCACCAAGACAAAGTTCGACGTTGTGGTGAACATGGGCTACTTGGTTTCAACTGTAGTTTATTGGGTAGGGGAGGGAAGGTCCACAAATATTCTCTACGTAAATGTGTATCGTTTAACACCACTCGGTGGTGGTGGTGGCAGAGAGTATTACAAGTCAGCTGTGGAGATAACTCGCATTTTTGCAATGGACTCGTCCCAACAGAGTGAGAAGCCCCAATGCCAACCTCCACTAATTAGGTGGGGTGTTCGGAGGGAGGGGACGGGGTGGGGTGTTCGGAGGGAGGGGAAGGGGTGGGGTGTTCGGAGGGAGGGGAAGGGGTGGGGTGTTCGGAGGGAGTGGGAGGGGTGGGGTGTTCGGAGGGAGGGGAAGGGGTGGGGTGTTCGGAGGGAGGGGAAGGGGTGGGGTGTTCGGAGGGAGGGGACGGGGTGGGGTGTTCGGAGGGAGGGGAAGGGGTGGGGTGTTCGGAGGGAGGGGAAGGGGTGGGGTGTTCGGAGGGAGGGGAAGGGGTGGGTGTTCGGAGGGAGGGGAAGGGGTGGGTGTTCGGAGGGAGGGGAAGGGGTGGGTGTTCGGAGGGAGGGGAAGGGGTGGGTGTTCGGAGGGAGGGGAAGGGGTGGGTGTTCGGAGGGAGGGGAAGGGGTGGGGTGTTCGGAGGGAGGGGAAGGGGTGGGGTGTTCGGAGGGAGGGGAAGAGGTGGGGTGTTCGGAGGGAGGGGAAGGGGTGGGGTGTTCGGAGGGAGGGGAAGGGGTGGGGTGTTCGGAGGGAGGGGACGGGGTGGGGTGTTCGGAGGGAGGGGAAGGGGTGGGGTGTTCGGAGGGAGGGAAGGGGTGGGGTGTTCGGAGGGAGGGGAAGGGGTGGGTGTTCGGAGGGAGGGAAGGGGTGGGTGTTCGGAGGGAGGGGAAGGGGTGGGGTGTTCGGAGGGAGGGGAAGGGGTGGGGTGTTCGGAGGGAGGGGAAGAGGTGGGGTGTTCGGAGGGAGGGGAAGGGGTGGGGTGTTCGGAGGGAGGGGAAGGGGTGGGGTGTTCGGAGGGAGGGGACGGGGTGGGTGTTCGGAGGGAGGGAAGGGGTGGGGTGTTCGGAGGGAGGGAAGGGGTGGGGTGTTCGGAGGGAGGGGAAGGGGTGGGTGTTCGGAGGGAGGGGAGGGGTGGGTGTTCGGAGGGAGGGGAAGGGGTGGGGTGTTCGGAGGGAGGGGAAGAGGTGGGGTGTTCGGAGGGAGGGGAGGGGTGGGTGTTCGGAGGGAGGGGAGGGTGGGGTGTTCGGAGGGAGGGGAGGGGTGGGGTGTTCGGAGGGAGGGAGGGTGGGGTGTTCGGAGGGAGGGGAGGGGTGGGGTGTTCGGAGGGAGGGGAAGGGGTGGGGTGTTCGGAGGGAGGGGGAGGGGTGGGTGTTCGGAGGGAGGGGAGGGTGGGGTGTTCGGAGGGAGGGAGGGTGGGGTGTTCGGAGGGAGGGGAGGGGTGGGGTGTTCGGAGGGAGGGGAGGGGTGGGGTGTTCGGAGGGAGGGGAAGGGTGGGGTGTTCGGAGGGAGGGGAGGGGTGGGGTGTTCGGAGGGAGGGGAGGGGTGGGGTGTTCGGAGGGAGGGGGAGGGGTGGGGTGTTCGGAGGGAGGGGGAGGGGTGGGGTGTTCGGAGGGAGGGGAAGGGGTGGGGTGTTCGGAGGGAGGGGAAGGGGTGGGGTGTTCGGAGGGAGGGGAAGGGGTGGGTGTTCGGAGGGAGGGGAAGGGGTGGGGTGTTCGGAGGGAGGGGAAGGGGTGGGGTGTTCGGAGGGAGTGGGAGGGGTGGGGTGTTCGGAGGGAGGGGAGGGGTGGGGTGTTCGGAGGGAGGGAGGGTGGGGTGTTCGGAGGGAGGGGGAGGGGTGGGGTGTTCGGAGGGAGGGGAGGGGTGGGGTGTTCGGAGGGAGGGGAAGGGGTGGGGTGTTCGGAGGGAGGGGAGGGGTGGGGTGTTCGGAGGGAGGGGAAGGGGTGGGGTGTTCGGAGGGAGGGGAAGGGGTGGGGTGTTCGGAGGGAGGGGAAGGGGTGGGGTGTTCGGAGGGAGGGAAGGGGTGGGGTGTTCGGAGGGAGGGAAGGGGTGGGGTGTTCGGAGGGAGGGGACGGGGTGGGGTGTTCGGAGGGAGGGGACGGGGTGGGGTGTTCGGAGGGAGGGGAAGGGGTGGGGTGTTCGGAGGGAGGGAAGGGGTGGGGTGTTCGGAGGGAGGGAAGGGGTGGGGTGTTCGGAGGGAGGGGAAGGGGTGGGTGTTCGGAGGGAGGGGAAGGGGTGGGTGTTCGGAGGGAGGGGAAGGGGTGGGGTGTTCGGAGGGAGGGGAAGAGGTGGGGTGTTCGGAGGGAGGGGAAGGGGTGGGGTGTT